>NC_091937.1:23845823-24028323 GCF_041260155.1 Ptychodera flava | reverse complement strand
TTTTCACCCAAAATCGTGATCGATCTCCTATTTTGAGCACGCTCAACTTGTCTAGATGCACGATGAGCTAAGCTGTGCTTTTGAACTTACACAAAGCCTATTTTCATCTCTCTATGCGATGGGACCATATCTGTATCAGATGCGCCATATAGTAAATCTCGGTCTTTCACAATAAGCCTCCCACGCACGGTGCACAATAGACAAAACTGCTGATTGCAGCGCGCAGTTTCTTTTCCAAAAACAGCCAATTTTTAATTTATAATCGTGATCGATCCTAGTTTTCGAGCACGCTCATTTTGTTTAGATACACAATGTACTAAGCTGCGTTTTTAGACTTGTGCAAAGTTCGCATTTCTCTCTCTGTGCGAGGGACCATTTCGCATCTGCCATTTTGAATCTTGTTCGATAGCCAGTAACACTGCCCTGCTCCGCAGAGCTAGCTTTAGAATGGGATGTTGAATTGTGAAATAGGATTTGGAAGTGCATGATGTGTTGTCAAATGAAATTGGGAAGAGCATGTTGAGTTGTAAAATAGGATTTGGAAGTGCATGATGTGTTGTCAAATGAAATTGGGAAGAGCATGTTAAATTTTAAAATAGGATTTGGAAGTGCATGATGTGTTGTCAATGAAATTGGGAAGAGCATGTTGAGTTGTGAAATAGGATTTGGAAGTGCATGATGTGTTGTCAAATGAAATTGGGAAGAGCATGTTGAGTTGTAAAATAGGATTTGGAAGTGCATGATGTGTTGTCAAATGAAATTGGGAAGAGCATGTTGAGTTGTAAAATAGGATTTGGAATGGCATGTTGTGTTGTGAAATAGCATGTTGAGTTGTAAAATAGGATTTGGAATGGCATGTTGTGTTGTGAAATAGCATGTTGAATTGTAAAATAGAATTCGGAATGGCATGTTGTGTTGTGAAATAGCATGTTGAGTTGTAAAATAGAATTCGGAATGGCATGTTGTGTTGTAAAATCAAAGTAGTAATTTTGGCATGGATTGGACACCATAGTTTATCATGTCGTTTTATGGAGACGACCTTATTTGGGTGTCACACCCGGATTTGTCTTACTGAAATCTCCCCATGCAGTCCCACTCAGTGGATAATTATACTTGAGTAAACATCTCTGAGTAAGATCATTTCTATGAACTAATTTTAATCTAAATATAAAATCACGAAAATAATGCCAAAGATTGCAGCTCATGTGCCTTTAACATTTAAAAGTTAATATACTTAGTTTCATAATGGGCTAGGCACGGCATGAATGTCACAGTACAACTGTATAGGTTTCTGAGAAGCGTTGTTTCTAGGAGAACTCATAATAAAAACAAGGTGCCTTGTATATAGTGCAGTAGATAAAGTTAGTTTAGATCCAATGTTATAAAAAGTAGGTCCACAGGTGACATGCACACATGACAGACGACTGAGTTAAGAAGAATTAGCGAGACGGTCGAGACACAAACTTGGAAATTTTGTTCTTGTTTTATATTGTAACAACATAACGGTTATTGGAGATGAAAGTTTATTGTCGTGGTCTTGTTGCGCGGATTCAGACTTTGAACTATGATGGCCAATCAGCTTTCAGTATTCATAGCCAATCACATCGAGTTTGTGTCGTATCCCGCCAAAAACGAATACTTTTCTCACGTTCTACCGGTAGATATTACTCTTCAGTAATAGTGTGTTGTTGAGTTCTTGTCAATAAAGCAGTTGAGCGCTGATTCGGTCGTCGATCCAGTTATTTATACTGACCCAGAACCTGCTCACATCCCCACTACACCCCATACAACGGTAGTATGCATCTTAAGGTGAAAGACTTAAACCTTTTCTCTAAACTGTTGCTCAAACTTTCCTCCATGACATTTTGCAAGTCTCTAAGAAAATCAAGAATAACACCAGGGGTCATCGAGCGAAAATTGGAATTAGAGAAATTATAATTACCTGACATATTTACCGTAACTGTGAAATTGAAAATGGCCGTCACCCCGTTTCAACTCTCTTGGGAACAGTAAAAATTAGGTTTTCGAAAATACTACGACAGCAAAATTTTTTCTTACTAAAATATGAGCATCCAAGTGGTAGATCGGAAAAGAATTGAAAAAAAATTGAGAGTCAAAATATCTGTCCCCTGCACATTCTCCCTTAAAGAACATTAATGTTGAGTTTCTTTCAACCACAAATACATGTATATGTAAACATGGAACATCATAATAATATGGCAGTAGTAATGGGGCAACAACAAAGCGTTACAACCAGATTAACAAGTCCATGTACCTCTACATCCACTATATTTTCAACTGAATACGTCTTGCTTCATGTTTGCCATCAAAAACTTGCTAATCCTGATTTATTTTGAAAGTTTGTGACGTTAAATGTCCTCCAATTATCTTATTATATTTGATTTGATTCGAGAACAACTCTCTGGTAGTGTACATCCAGAAAGTCGATCGCAATGAACATAACGTTGATCTCTTACTTGTATTTTTCAGGTTTTCGTCAAAGTTTCAAGAGGCTCAATCAGCTGTCACTATGACAACAAATGGATAACAATTGAATCCGACTCTCCACTGAGATGTTACTATAGTACATCGCAAACACTACTCAATGCAAAACTGTTTGTAGGATCAGAAGACGGAAGTTTCTGTGAATTTAACCAGTACAAAAGAGAATGGAAACAACTACAAGGTATGATACAGTCACGGGAGGGTTTCTTCATCATTTATGATGGTAAAGACTATCTGTACACACTGGGTGGAATGATAAATACTAGTTATCCAGTACGCTATGCAGAAAGATACAATCTTTCTACAAATAATTGGAAACAAGTTGCTTCACTTCCAGCAAGCAAAGGAGACAAAGATTCGGCCACGGTATACAACGATAGAATCTTATATCTGACTCAAGGGACTGGCTATTCTTTTGATCCTGAGAAAAACAAGTGGATAAAGACATTGACATATGGTGATGAGTTCAAGGAATCGGTATTTTCGACAGTGATCGACGGACGGCTGCATCTCTTCAAAGATGGCACGGTAAAAGTCTATCGTGAAGATGGCACGGCATGGGATGACGTCAGCCAAACGGCTATTCCCGTCAACTGGAAGAGTCACGCCTTCTTAGGCATAGATACCCAGGTCTACATCGTAACCGGAAACACGTGCCTGGCAACTGGTATCCGTGAAGACCGAAGTGACCCTTATGCTCTTGACATGGATGATTGGGAGTGGGCGAGAAGCTCTGACCCAATTTTTGAAACCAGATTTCCCCAAAAGTATATTTAAAAAGCTAAGACAAACACATGGATACTGGGAAATGCAAGGAATGGTTACAAAACTGTCAACGATCTTTGCTGATGAAGAATTTATTGTTTTCTTGCAAGTTTAGCTGTCAAGTTCGTGACTGAAAACGCTAAGCAGTACCTGTCTAATATGTTAACGACCTGAAGTAGAATTTATCAGTAAGCTCCAAATGAAAATGATTTCCAGGTAAAATGAAACTTTAATCATTGAAAGTTCCATTTTGAATGTTGATTAAATACTTGTTCTTCTTAGTTGTCAGTAATTCTACTAAGCGGCAAAGAGCTCTTCTGTTCAATGTACTGTAATCGGCTTTCGTCTGGCACTCAAATATAAGTGCTTCAAAATCAATCTGGATTTATTGTTGTAGCATCCTTTAAGTAATATTTTTGACCGTGGAGAATTTTTAAGCTGCGAAAATATTTCAGTAAAATTTCTATCAGATTCAAAATCGTAACCATCGGTTCCGTATGAAATCTGCAATTAAAAACTCTCGGTTCATGCAATCCGTTGCATATAGAATTTTATTTGCCAGAAGCTAATAGTTCTATTTCTGTTTGATAGGAGTACTTCTAGCTAATAAGGATATATGTTTGGACATCTAATTATGATTCACGTGAAAACTATAACAACCCTACGTGATAAAAACGGTATAGTTAAAAGTGTATTTTCTTTCAGTGTTTGTACAAAACGATTTATACAAAATTAGTCAAAATTGTGTTTTTATAACTTTTTGACGTCATGGGTACCCTTGATTTATTTTGCCATTTTGCCTTAGCTTAGATTTATCATGAATTATATCTAGTTTTGAAGAAGTACTTTTTAAAGTCAGAAGTTAGCCTGTAGCATACCACTTTAAAACGTGTGAGCGTTTACCCATAGACATTACTGATGGAAAATACTTTTGCAGATACTTTTTTTTGAAAGTTGTTACAATTTGTCCTTCAATAGTTTAATGGGTATATCCACATTTATTAATTGTAACAATCAGTCTGTGAAATGAGCTGAAGGCAACGCTGCCAAGCATCATTACACAACATACTAATGTCTTTGCTATTTGTACTATTTCATCAAAATAAACAATATTTTAAAACTCTCTGTCTGCACTACGTAAGTTTTTACACTCTGTGTCGGTCTTTCCTGTGATGAGTCACCAAACTGAACAAATAATATCTGACTGATCTGTGGAAAACATCACTCGCCACAGCGAGCATATCAGGAAATGGGTATGAATGTACCATCAATTGAAATAGCTTCTTGTACGATTGACGAAAAAATAAATACAAAATGGTTAAAATAATATGACAGATTCCTTACTTCAGCCTGTAGCTGAGATATTGATTACCATCGTCTGGCTTTCTGCAGTTCCGAATTAAAATGCAGCGAGCCTTGAGAAGGGGCCATTTTACCCGAGAAACGGTTTTACAAAGAATGCTAATTTCCTGAGGAAAGAAAGACTTCCAATAGCCATGTATTATTCCTCGTGTATGTTTTCGTAGGGCGTAATGATGTATCTTTGAACCCAACATGATCATTTTTGCTTTAAAAGGGCGCACATCATCGTTGCTAGCATCTATTCTACGTTTGTATACAATAGACCCTTTTCAGAAGTCCAGCGTCCTCAGATCGCCGCATGAGGGCGCTAGACTTACGAAAAGGGTCTAATAGAAAAGATTCATTGTGTACCGCTCAGAATAATTAGAAATGTTAATTTCGGGATAACGAAAAAGATGCCGAGGGATAATGAAAAAAAAATGCCGAGGAGACACAGGGAATAGAAGCAAGTGTGGAAACTAGTGGCTACAAATGCAAGTTAATTCGCATAGAAACTATGAAGAGTCGTTTTAGGTGGGTTTATGCCCCAGGTTACGGATAAAGAACATACCTAGAGTCCCCCCCCCCCCCAAAAAAAATGGCAGTCACCATCCCTTTCTTCACGACAAGTATTGGATAAAATCTCGTGCCACTTTTGCCGTACTTTCATGGTGCGATGTTCCATTAACATCCATTTGAAGTCACTTTTAAACAACTAAAGCACCATTAATGTTAATAATCATCAAAGAACACGATTGGATTGGAATTAATTTGGGATAATTGGATGGCGAAGTAATGTTGGTTTGATCTGCAAATGTAAGCTGAGCTCTGTTTTTCTTTCTAAGTCATACACTTTTTTATGAGTAATATGTTATATTGCAACATTCAGCTATATGGCACCTAACACTTTTGAGAAATTTGAAAAATATGAAGACCCAATTATCCCAAATTAGTTCCAATCGTGTTACATCTACTGTCAACAGGTTATAATTCTGTCATTGACTGTTGACAAATGCTGACCGTGACAAGCTGACGTAAATCACAAAGTTGCTAAAAAGAGCCTACAGCTAACTGAATACTTACACATCGTATCAGAATTAACCTACTTTTGTCCCCTAATATTGAAATCCTCCTAAAAGGAGACTAATGTAATCATAGGAGCATCTCTTCATCTAGCCTTCCATATTTTATAATAAAAATAAAGATACTTAAATCTTCGGGAAACATTGTAAAATAGCAGTGTTTAGAAACCCTTTAGTATACATGTATGTTTAAAGATCAATTCGTTCATGGATTCATCATAGATTCATCATGTACGGCTTTCGAGTTGGTTTATATTTTACGAAAATGCATACTAAGTCCATTGTCTGCAGTCACCCATCAGATTCGAAGCAAGCCTTTGAATCCCTGTGAAAAGCAACCATTTCCCTCATATATAAACAAATAATTGTACTTCGCGCTTTATGTATTTTATTGCCCGAACAAAACAAACAATAAACTCAAAAAGCAAACAAAGAAACTAAAACTCAAAGAAATTGATCAAATTTGCAGTATCTAATGTTTCCGTTGCCCTGTGCATAACTGGGTTATGTAAACTTTGCGACTTTAGTATGTTTATTTGCCATAGAAATACGACGTACTATGTACAGAATGTCAAGTGTGGTGTGATATTTAAAAACTATCTAAAAAAATGTAATAGTGACATTTCTGCAGAAAAGGTAATGCTATATAATCATTGGAATGTGATCTATGGCTGGAAAACAGGAAAAGCTCAAATGAAGCTTGCATCATCTGTTTCCCATTTAATTGTACAGAAAGTAACCAAACGTAAAATACAGAGGGCTTTTACAATAAGTATACAAAATAAACTTGTAAATTTACGCACGGTAAATACACTGTGTTGTACTGACTAAAACAGATTAATGTGGAGAACTGAGGCGAAAAAATGAGCTATCAGAAAGAACAATAAACACGTAACAAGGAGAAAAAGAATAAAATGTAGCAAGGTAAATTTGGTGGATCACTGATTGATTATCAAGTAGTCTTTTAATTTCGCTTTGAAGCCGTTTCTATTAGGTATGTTACGGATATCATGTGGTATCTCATTCCATATTTTGCCACCGTGATAGTCAAAGAAAAATTTGCCAAAAGTGTATTTCCTTCTAGGGATTAGAACATCCCTATTTGTAATTGATCTTGTTTGGTAATGGTGTTGTGGGAAAAAAAATACTCATCAAAACGTCTGGGTAATCTGTTGTGAAAAAGATCATGAATAAATGTACAGAGTTGGTATTTAAACTGGCTGTAGATGTCAAGAATACCGAGAGATTGAAAAAGTGGCCTACTATGAGTAAAAGAATCCTTAAAACAAATGATGCGAACAAGTTTCTTTTGTGCATTATAAACTGAATCAAGAGATGAGCGATAAGTACTGCCCCATATTTCCAAACAGTATGAAATATGTGGGAGAATAAGAGCATTGTAAAGAAGTAACAGAGTGGATTTGGGGAGATAATGCCTTAGTTTGGAAATAATACCAATCTTGGGAACAATTTTATCAAGAACCTTCTTAATCTGTGGTTTCCATGTAATATTTTTATCAATGTCAACTCCTAGATAACTGGTATTGTCGACTTCTTCGAGTAAAACATTATTAATACCTAACTGACCAGTATTATTAAATGGATTATAACGAGATGAAAGAAACATGTAGTTGGTTTTGGAGTAGCTAATTGTCAGTTTGTTTGCATTGCACCAATTTTCAACATCCATGAGGTTTGCGTTTGCCTGATTTACATCAAAGCTCTGTTTATTATAAGAGTGGAAAAGATTTGAATCGTCAGCAAAGAGTTTAAAGTTGAAGAAGGAAGAACAGTTCGGGAAGTCATTAATATAGATAAGAAACAAAACGGGGCCAAGGATAGATCCCTGTGGCACTCCACAGTTGACAGAAGAATAGAAGAGTTGCATCCTGCTGCAGAAACGTATTGATGTCTGTTAGATAAATAATTATGGAACCAGTTTAAAGGAGGACCCCGAATACCAATATGTGAAAGTTTTGAAATAAGTATCTTGTGGTTTATGGTATCAAACGCTTTGGTAAGATCGAGAAAAATACCAAGAACAAAGTTACCTTTCTCAAATTCTGCAAAAAGATCACCGACTAAATCAATAAGTGAAAGTTTAGTACTGAAAGATTTTCTAAACCATATTGGTCCTTATGAAGGATATTGAAACGCTCAAGAAATGACAACAGTTGCCTATTGACGGCTTTCTCAGTTATTTTACTGAATAAAGAAAGAACAGAAATGGGCCGGTAGTTATTTGGACTATAGGGAGAACCTTTCTTGTAAATGGGTGTAACTTTGGCAATTTTCAGCTGATCTGGGAAAACGCCCATTTCAAAAGATAAATTGATAATGTATGCAAGTGGGTGGCTAGTGAAGGGGGCTGCGTCACGTAGAAGGCGTGCAGTAAAGAAATCATGGCCACATGATTTATGTTGGTCTAAATTTCGTAACTCAGCCTCAGTATCTTCTCTAGAAACTGGAGAAAGAAAGAAAGAATGTTGGTTTGAAGGACCTAGGAAAGAAGTGTAATTGACAGAACTGTTAATTTTACTGGCTAGATCGCAGCCTATTTGAGAGAAAAAACTGTTGAGACAGTGAGAAAATTGCTGTGGATCAGAGATAGTCTCTGTATTATTGTTACTGTTTCTGATATCCAGGTGTTTTGGTAGCCTTGTGCGATTGGTGTGAACTTTCCCAGTCAACTCGTTGATAGTACTCCATAGCTTGGATGAATTACCGTGATTTTGCTTGATTTTATTTGAATAGTAGGTCTTCTTTGACGTCTTAATAAGCTTTGTCAGGAGATTTGCGTAACGTCTGTAATGGTTATGGAGAACAGGCTCAAAGTTGCTCTTGATCAGTCTAGAGTAAAGACGATGCTTATGCTTGATGGAATTTAGGAGGCCATGCGTAATCCAAGGCTTTTTCGGGACATTTGATCTTTTTTTCGCAAGAGGCCATGCGTAATCCAAGGCTTTTTCGGGACATTTGATCTTTTTTTCGCAAAACAAAGTGGAGCCACTTAAGTGCATGCCTTATGAAAAATAGAACTAAATAAATTATATGCTGAATTGACATCAGTTAGATGATACACATCTGACCAGTCAGTGTTTGCTAAAATTTCATGAAACTTATGGATACTATAACGTGAATAATCTCTTGAAAAAGAAGGCTTATCCCTGGTAAAAATATTGTCAATATTTTCAATAAAGGTGAAAATAGGCAAGTGGTCTGTAATATCAGTGCTAATGGTGCCAGAGTGAATGAAGTGGTTGGTAAAGTTACAGTAAGCATGGTCTATAATAGTAGAAGTGGTTGCAGTAACACGTGTGGGAATATCAATAATTTGACGGAAATTAAGTGAAGCAAGCGTATCAAAATAATTTCTTATCGATGGCGAATCGTGGCTATCAAGTCAATATTAAAATCGCCAACAAGGAGATATTTTGAGTTTGTTGAATTTCTGTTCAAAAGATAATTATACAAAGCACATTGGAAAGCATTGATGCATGAACCCGGTTTCCTGTAAATAATCCCTAAAGTAAATTTTCCAGAACTCAGGTGAAATTCTAACCAAAGACATTCACTGAAAGGTAAATCAACCCCATTTAAAACTGTGAAATTCAAGGAACTGTGTACATATGCTGCGACACCTCCTCCTCTCATACCACTTTGTCTACAATTCTTGACAAAGTGATAGTTTGGAATATTAAAATAACTGTCATCGTTGATTTTCCATGTCTCTGATACAGCGATAACATTGAACGTAGTTGACAGGTGGTTTCGGTAAAAAGGCGGAGTTTCTCGAACTGTTTACTCAAGGAGCGAATATTCAGATGAATTAATGATAAAGTAGAACAATATGAGCTAGGAAATGCATCGTTGAAGTTGTCTACAGAGTACGATGTACAGGTGAGTTTATGATACTCGTCCACGTCATTCATTGAAAGCAGAATAAAGCAAACACTATCATTTCAAAAAAGGCAAGAAGATTGGCATGACAAAGAAAACAAGCTACAGAGTATGTAAACTTACGTGAGCAGTTATACAATTTTTGAAATGTCGTTATTAAAGTTAATGTTCACGACTTGTGTAATTGAGTCTTTTCGGGCCAGAATTTTGCCGTTTTGGGTCCACGGAAATTTCCACTCTCTTTGTTTCCTCTTCTCGTTCGCCAAGCCAAATAGTACGCACACTTTGTAAAGTAACTACTGTGTGAGTTAAACACATACCTTCTCAATACTTGTCACACAGTATATTATTCTCTCTTTGTTCATCAACTTGATGAAAAAAGAGAGAATAAGAAAATAAAACTACTTTACGAATATTATTCTGTAGTTTTTTCTCATCATTGTTCTTTTTTCTTTTTAGTTTTTTTTTGTGAATAAAGAACATTTTTCAATTTTTTTATGTGTCCGCGTGGCCCGGATCGCGGATCTTTTCACGACGACGAAAACAAAATGCAAAAAAAAGGGATTCTCATGCGAACGGATGTCGGTCTAGTCTAGCTGCACCAGCCTTTTTTCAGCTTTTAGCTAGAAACAGGCCAATTTCTAGCTTCCTTGGAATGTCAAGACAAGCGAGTTAAAAAGTCGTGTTGTTCGATGCTAAGCTTTGTAATTTTTTGTACCATGGAGATCTTTAATTTGCAATGCAATAATTCTTGGTGGTAGAGACCAAAATCTGGCACTTGGCACTGTACCGACCGGCCAAATTACTTTTCTTATTTAAAATTTGCTTGCCCAACACCATGTAAAACAAACGATATTCTATAAGCGAACACTGATGGCGCTCTCATATAGTATATTTGCCCGGAAGAAAACTCAAGAGATCGTGCAAATGCATTTGACCAGACAGAAAATACTTACAAATGTCTGGAAGTCCACGATTGGATTTTATACATGCCTGTAGTCACATTGGAAACATTTAGAACATTAAAATAGTTCCATCTTCAACAGTATTTCTGCTTTATTACAGACAAGAATGTGACATGGTTTATTATGTATTCTTCTTATCGGATTTATCAATACATTTTTTAACATAGTTACACAAAGTATGGTTAATATGCTGATGAGACCATCAATATTTTGCTGTGTCCATATTACTTTATGTAGCTTGAAGTCTAGATTCAGGGCAATGGGGCACATACAAATGAAATAACAGGGATAAAAAGAAAAGGACATATGCAACATTTGAATACACTTTTAGTCTTCTTAAATATTGAGATGTATTTTGGACAATATTCTATCATATTACATGTAGTGCCAATACATTTTCCTTCATCACATGCATACAATTTTATGAATTTTCTTCTTTTTTGGAACAACATTAATTAGACTTTCCTTAGTTTTGACATTGGAAATGGTAGAAACAAAACAATGACACATGCAAAGGATACAGTGCTAATTCATCTATGATTTATCTTTATTTCATCCCATGAATGAATGAATGAATGAATGTTAGGGTAGAGTGCAGATTGTCAATCTAAAGGATTTATTTTAAATTTGTCCAGAAAATAGACATGAGCCAGCGAGGCACTGTGAGAGTCTAACGGATGACAAACACACCAGCCTCTCTAGAGTGCTAGGAGTACGTCAGTGTACAGTTTGTCTGTGTAGCAATGGTATTACTTAGAAAATTTAAGAAAATGGAAAGTCAACGATGTGTACCAGTAGATACTTTGCCACTTTTTCTTTGCAAATGTTCATTGTTGGCGATGTGTATGTATTAATAATCGTGTGTCAACAGACACATTTGGTCATCAGGCCATAGGGAATCACTAATCACAAAATTTGACTGTCCAACTTTGGGTCAATCTTTGTTCCAAAACAAATCATTAGTCCGCAGATGTGAATCACTCTGTTATCTTATCATTTGGAGTGCACGTACACACTAAATAAATATACATGTGTGTGTGTGTGTGTGTGTGTATATATATATATATATATATATATATATATATATATATATATATATATATATATATAATACTGTATATATGATAACAATATAGCAACCAGACAATATATACATGTAGGTAGGTAGATGTAGGCAGAGAGAGAGAGAGAGAGAGAGCAGAGAGAGTGAAAGGGAGCATGGAGAGTTAAAGGGAGCTTCAAAAAAACACACAGGGAAACTGGTTTGATTTCAGAGATCAGAATTTATTGCCAACCGCTGAATTATATTCTGTCAAAAATATTCTAGGTATGGTATAGCTAGGATAACAAAAGCAAAGGACAAAATGGTCAATTTTAAGTGTTTGCTGCAGTAATAGTAAATGTTCATTGTGTAATAAAGTCCGTACTGAGTTACAAGAATTCATCTGTGTCTCAAAAGCGACTAAAATTGTTGGAAAGAGTTTCACAGAGGACTGAACCACCCCTAGCATTCATTTAACTTTGGTATACTGATAATCTTTGCCCTTGATTTGGTCAGAGAATGATGATGAATTTTAGGGGAGGTTCAATCCTGTATGAATGCAAAGACACACTGAATACATGTACCTTAAATACAGTTATAGTTTGGGTTTGGTTTCAGGATCATACAGATAAGTGTTTTCACAGAGCTGAACTGATACAAAACTGAAAGTGGGTACTGTATCTGTATCCATTGCCAAGGGTTATATGAAATCTCTGCTCTATGTATGGGGATTTGCAGTGTTTTTCCTCAGAATTGCTGTTTAAACAGTGGCAAGTCTCAGTCACTTGGTGTTATACATGACCGAGTACCCGGTTAGCATATGATGAAACAGGAGTTTTTCTCTTCAGTTGCAATATTCTGAAACTGATCTGTCTTGTGTATGCATGCATTAACCATACGACCTTGGCGCTGATCAAATTTCCTATCTTGCTGACATTCAACGTGGACACAGTGTCCATCAAAGCAAAGGCGTCAAAGGCTTGAAAAACAATGTGTGTATTTTGCCAGGATAACTACAGCATACTAGTACACAACAAAAAACAGCCTAGTTTTCATACACACACACATACACATGCCCCTTTCTGGTTAACATGACCAAGAATGTAGTAAGTAGTTCATCCATATTCACATATGCTAGACAAAGCTGCATGTTGAAGATGGCAATTATGCTCACAGTTTCCTAACTTACACTGCTAGTTTCTCCGGACCTGTATTCCAGACTTGAACCCTTTCCGGAGAAATATTCCTTGATAAACACTCGGGCCATTTTAATAAGGGTCTTTTAAATGACAAAGAGTCGGCATTCCATATCCGGGAAAGCGACCAGTCGGGACACATCCAGAGCCCATTCATAGACACTTTGACTCTATATAACTTATGTTGGTACTCTGAGACCTGCAGCAATATTAAGTTCATTTAATTTTATGTGGTGCGCTTAGTGCTAGCATGTGAGAGACCTAGGCTAAAAAATTACTGTTGGTAAAGCTAAGTCGGCAAGGAAGAATAGTTATGGACGCAGCAGGTGTTTTGCACTTATCACAGCTAACCTAGGGAGTCATTAGGGTCAGGGTTATGCCCCTAGCTAATCCTCTTTGGTTGCGTCCACTCACTCGGACTTGTGCGGCTATTTCAAAACAGCTTCATGTACAGGCAAATAAACAGAGTAACGCTGTCTGGCAAGTATTGTAGAGATTGGGATATCACAAAATTTTACAAAAAAAAGGGAAATACTCTGCACTATCTAACTTTGAACTTTTTGTCGCTAGTTTAGCTCAGCCCTTGCTCTGTTGATCACACACGGCTGTATTCTAATAACGGCAAAAATGTTACAGGACAAACGTTCCTTCAAATGGTTTAAATGTCTTTTTAATACAGAAAACTTGAGCGAGCAATTATGCAAAGAACAAATTCAACAATAACTGCTTAGATCAAAATAACCAACAGTATGCATTCATTCATTGGTTTATAATAAAAACGTTTCCAGCAATATGTCCAGAGAAAAGTAAATAATTAGCAATTACTGCGTAAAGTTCATCAACGTCAGCGTATCAATTTCTATAATATACTCAGAATATTTCACAGCTGGTGACAGATTGTCTACCGAAACCAACCAACCCCCTTCTAGCTTATTGTTAGAATATACACATTGCTAACTTTGTTTCTATAGTTCCAAAGATCACTCATTGCTGGGTCATACTCACGCTTGTTTTGCTGATATTCAATCATTTCAAACTAATCTCACTGCAAGACCCCCAGAATAGTTGAGCAAAATATCTCCGGTGGCAGCATTTTAATTTTTTTTTTAAATATTTTAATTTGTATCACTATAAGTAAAGAGTACTGTCTTTGAGTAAATCTGCCTCCCAGTTACACATTATGGCCACATTAAGGATGTACGGACTGCTGTTTCCGTTATACATGCCATCAATGACTGAGCTCTGATCAACTTAGCACCTTTTAGAGACTGTTTTACAATTCTTGCCGTAGAAACAACGTTAGCAAAGGTAGGTAGATAGAGAGTAAAAAGAAATCTGGCTAATTTTATACACATACCGTCACTAGGCATTTCTCGTATATTATCAAAAATTATAAGAATCAGTTACCTACAAAATACAAATGCTCAAAATGAAATAGTAATACTTTTTTTTTTCTCACACAAAATCATCCATATTTTCGGGACACTATGTCCCTGCCAATTTGCTATGAAGCACATATATCTAGCTAGCTCATGTGGCGAATCTTACCGCAGAACTTTAAAACGACAGTTTTGCTCATCAAAAACAACAGATTTCAGCATCATTGCTGTATTTTTTTTCTCATTGTTTGTTAACCCCAGCTGGCAAAATATGATATGCTTGAAAACCCTTCAACCCTATTCCCCGCATAGTGAAATCGCCCACAGTGGGAAAATGATGACGCACTTCCAAAATCCAGGGAATACGGAACAGAGGGAATTCTCTCTTCCCTCTAATAACCTAAATACATTTTTTTCCGGTATTTTTCTTCCCGATTTTGCAGGTTTAAAGTTTATGTAAGTATTTAATATACAATGTATTCAATATCCATCGTGTATAGTATGAATTGAACGTAGCATGAGTGAACATGTGACTGAAGGAGACACAGTTCCATCTTCACAAATATTCAGAATTTATCTGCAAGGGAAGAAGAAAGGAAGGGTTAAGCAAAGTGTTTTACTAATGTGTTTCACAACACAGTAAACTTTAATGTGTGTGGAAATATATGAATATGTATAGCCGTCATGAATGTTAAGGTAGAATGTGCCTCGGGGACAGATATTCGGACTCTCAAACTTTTACAGTTCTTTTCTGATTTACCACTTATGGGGGCTAATTTTAAAGCTCTTGAAGAAAGGAAAACTTTCACTGTCTTACTTTTTCGAAAATCCAAAATTTTATTTTTCACCATAAAGTTCACACAGGGATGGTGGCTATTTTGACTTTCAAATATCACAAAATGTTAGGTAATTTGTTTCGCTGGTACCAAACTTTGCATGGTGACCCCAAATTTTTATTGTTGATTTGGTAAGAGAATGGTTAAAAGTTTCTTTGAGGAAAGTTTGAGCAAAAGTCTTTTACATTCAAGGCGCATTTTACCTTAATGTCTTTCCCAGACTGAAAATGTAAACACATAAGCTGTTACTTTATATTTCTGTGTTACACTATCTAATTTTCACATCGGGTGCACACGTCTTGTAACAACCACCTTAAACACCACGCACTGTCTTGTAACAACGACCTTTAAATCACCACTCACTACAGCTCCAAAGTGCCATATACGTTCCAACCGAGGAAAGTCATAAATTTTTAGGCAGCTCACAGTATATCAGAAGCCACATAGTCACCGTTTGTGAGAATTATCCCCATGCATAAATTTACACATTGCCATCACCGAGAAAGGCAAAGAAATGAACCAATATACAGAGGGCATTATCAGATCACTGTTGATATATTGGTGAAAAATTTGTGACTCAGCAAAATGTACAATGCTGCTGATATATCATGCAGCAATTTGTTGAAGACTAGATCAGGATTGTGTTTAACCCTTTCATCACCATGGTTTGTCCCAAATCCATTATTTTCTATGGTAAAGTTGGACCTGTATACAGGGAACTGGGGGTGAAAGGGTTAAAGCTATTGCAGTAAGGTAGGATGCGCCTCCTGACAGATATTGTGAGTTTTAATTTTCTAACAATTCTTTTCTGATCTACAACTTGTGGGGGCTCATTTTAAGCTCTTGGCGCAAGAAATATTTCCACCCACTCAGTTTTTCAGAAATTTAAACTAATTTTTTCTCATGGAATTAACTAAGCGATGGCGGCTATTTTGAATTTCAAATATCAGAAAAATTTAGGTACTTTGTTTCTCAGGTACCAAAATTTGCACGGTGACCCCCGATTTTTATTCTTGATTTGGTAAAAGAATTGTTGAGAGTTTCATCGAAGAACAATTGAGCAAAAGTTTCAGTCTCTAACTTTGGAAAAGCATCTACCTTACACGATATAATCCACTTATACTAGCCATCACATGCATAAAATTTATGACATATATAAATATTACATCTACATTGCTTCAAATTCCACTCACCTTTGCTAATAACTTGCAACATATAAAGATTATATCTACATGGCTTCAAATTCATCAATTCTTTGTTTGGTGTTTCCCAATCTGATCTGTTTCAATGTCTTGTATTTGTCACGGCCTGCCTTGACATTTTCCTGGTGAAGCCTGTCCATGTGAGTTGTTTTCTCCTCGTGTTTCACTTCACTGAGCTGGCTGCTCAGCTCCTGTAACAAGGCAAGGCATTGGTTCAAAGTTGAGGCATTAACCAATCGCTTGGAAGGAAGTCAACCATTTGACCAATCACTGGTAGCCTGGTCAAGTGGTCAAGTCATACATCTCACTAATCACTGGCTGTGAAAAGGACAACTTGACTGTCTGGCTAAGAGGTCAAAAGCTATAAACTGAACCAAGTAATGGCCTTCAGAGTAAAAACTTTGACCAAATTATTGCTTGGGCAAGTCCTTTCCTATTAACTTTGTCACTTAACAGATAAGTATAATGGGCAGTGAGCACGGTCTGGAAAACTTCCTATCAAAGCAATAGAGTCGTGCAAACACTGAATACATGTATGTCAACTACAATTTGAATGGAAATCTAAGCCAACCAGAAGCAATTGCTTGCTGCAAGTGGGCAGTCCTTCATCGAGAGGTTTAGAAAATGACATCTACCTTCAGTTGTTCCTTCATACGCTCATCCTTCTCCGCCTGAGTGATGCGCTCTTTCTCTGCTTCAAGCTCCGCGATTTCGTTCTCGGACGCCAAATCCTGTCCGCTGTATTCCTTATTTGCCTCGTCCTCCTCGTCTTCATGCTTGTCGCTGACATGTAGGATGGCTGGGGTGGCCAGAGCCTCCTGGTATGCAATACGCTGCCTCTCGGCTTCTTCAGCAGCACGCTCCAACTGCAAGGTGTGTGAAAGAGTCAATGAACATACAATCATTGATTTGTATTGTTTGTAAGTGGATCTAAACAAATGTGAGAAATTCAAGTTCACAACATTCACTAACACATTATGGTAATTGTTGAACTTCAACCCTGTCACAACTATGGTTCGGCCCAAACCCATTGTAATCAATGGTGATCAAGGACCTGTTTACAGCCAATTGGGGTGAACAGGTTAAAGAAAATGAACATACAATTCAGAATATTCAGATGCTATGAGTGCATGACTTACAAAACTAAATATATCAAAAATTTCACATTTATTCAACTTTATATCGTCCAGTGATTGAATACGGGTTAAACCATCCTTTGATATAGTAAAGGTTGTATTAGATTTTGTTACAATAAATATCACTTCCTTGGGATTCAACACGTTAATGCAAACTTTTTATTTTGACAGCTACATCTGAAAGGTTTGTACGTGTCAATTCACCTACACCAATGGATGAGAACATACTGATGAACTTTCACCTTTCTCTGACATTTCCTTTGACCTTTTAAGGTAGCTACATACCTTTTAGACACTTTCAGATTTTTATTTTTTTCTCAATTGAACACGTCCCAAACCCCAATAAAGTATACATTTTCTGAAAGCCCTGATATAGAGCTATCCGACTAAGCACAGTACACGGTCATTATTTGCATAGGAGTCATGTGACAAGCGTTTTGCTGAACCTTCCAAAAAACGCTTTTTCCCGCCTTATGCGAACACACTGGAAGATTTCCGGTTGGAATTTCTTCATTGACAAGCCTTGATTATATCTTTCCAAACCGTGTCTGGGATTTTCTTTATATGCCTTTGTTTTTTTTTAATGCGCTCTTAAAGGTGTTAGATGAAGGTGCTTTTCAAGGAATTTTAATTATCACGCCATATAATTTGAATGGAGCCTCCGGGAAAAAATCGCAGACACGGTTTTGAAGGATATTGTCAAGGCTTGTCAATGAAGAAATTCTAACTGGAAATGTTGCAGCGTGTTTGCATAAGGCGGGAAAAACCGTTTTTTTGAAGCTTCAGCAAAACGCTTGTCACGTGACTTTTATGCAAATAATGATCGTGTACTGTGCTTGGTCGGATAGCTCTATATCAGGGCTTTCAGAAAATGTATACTTTATTGGGGTTTGGGACTTGTTCAATTGAGAAAAAAATAAAAATCTGAAAGTGTCTAAAAGGTATTTAGCTACCTTAACCCCATTTTCTGTGACAGATGTCCGACTGACTTTGCCATGACAAAACAATTGTCTGTTGTGACCGATTTTGAGGCGAAAGGATTATGGACAAGCAATGTTTCTGTGACAGCATCACCAGCACTCTATCTGAAGGTGCCAAGTATAAAACTTGCTAAAAAACAACTACGTAACACACACAGAACATAAAATAATTCAGTAACATGATATTTGATTTTTCCAAATTACTGTACCTCTTTCTGCAGGTCCTCAGCTTCCCTTGCCTTTCTGGCAGCTTCCTCTTCCAAAGCACGCATTTGTTCTTCTCTCTGTAATCTTTCAGCTTCCTACAAAGTTACAAGGCGGAAATAGCCAGACAAATACATCAACTGATGTGTAAAACATAAAAGTAGTTTCTGCCTTGAAAATAAAACACTTAAGCATTTTGCTCATCAGAAAATGAAAGCGTCAGAGGTGAAAACAAACTCTATGGTCATTAAATGCACACCTAATGACATGTAAATATCATTAAGTAAACATTTTCTATACTAATCTCCTATATTATTTGAAATGACTTTCAGGGGTCGGCAAATCCATTCAGTATTTGGAGGTCCCTAAGACTATGGACCAATTTACAGGTTAAAACAGGTTAAAAGATGGTATTGTTCTGTAAGAAATGGTCAGTCAATATTGAAAAACGGCAGATCAATTAGATCAGTCTCTGACTATAAATGATCATGATGGTTGTAAATCTAAGATGTAGGAAATGCAAACAGCTGCCACACAAACTGAAAACTTACAATGCTTTCTTTCTCCATTTGTTCTTGCTTGGCCAAGGCTTCCATGCGAGCTCTCTCCTCCTCAGCCTCCTGTCTCCTTCTCTCCAAGTCTGCGGCTTCCTCCTCCGCCTTCCTTCTCTTCTCCTCCAGTTCCTGCTGAGCCTGCTGGGCTCTGTCAAGTTCTGTGAGAGCAATAGTGAATTCCATTTGTGAGACATGATGCATAAAATACTTTGTTCTAATGTCAAGCTCATGAATCACACAAGGGTCAAGGTGGTGTTTGAGCAGGCTTGGTCTGAAGTCAAAATGAAATCACACCACAAAAAATCTGGAATTCTGAACTTAAACATGTCTTGTATGTTTTAATATTTACAAGGACTTCTTAACAGAATAACACAGACCGAAAGCTGTAACTTCCAGTCCTATGGAAATTTTCAGCCTGTGTTGAGATGTGAGACTCACAGGTTATTCTGGGACTAAAATGCTGGCATTTTTCATTCATTTGGGAAATCTGGGAATATCATTTGGGAAAAGTAGAAAATAGAGATTTTGCTGATGCATAGACGATGGCTGTTGCAGTTCTTACGCTCAGGTCACAACGGACAGTGTGACTCAAGATGCACAAACTGCTGTACTCTAGCAGACTTCACATTAAGCACAGTGACTGAAACACCATGCCAGCTTTTAACACTTCAAGTCTGCACAGTGCTTCTCAGATGGTAACCGTGCCAATGCTGTAAACAGAACTCATTCTATAATAACACTGACTTATCTAGGATGAAACTTGGCCTTCAGATGTGAACTTTAATCATGTCAAGTAACTGGATATTGTACAGACTTCCAGGTGCACAGATACTGGCATTCAAGGGCCATTCACCTTTTAAAGTCAGTACAATTAAGTAATGCCTACATATGATTGCCAGCCAAGTGGCACACCCTCAATGTATAGGGCAGCTCTTAACCCTTTCATCACCATGGTTTGGCCCAAGCCCATTGTTATCAATGGTGATTGTGGATCTGTTTACTGAGAATTGGGGGTGAACAGGTTAAGGGAAATCAAACTGCACAGCTGACACATGCACACCCTATTGTATGTGAGACATGCGAAGTTGATGAAAAGTGGTTTTGGCTCTTTACTGCTCTGTAACTTATTTGTCAGGATAGCAGGTATTAGGTGTCGGGTCTGGTAGCAGAAGGGTTGATGATTTACATTGGAAACCATATACAGTGTAGGATTTGTTTTTGTATCCATCTTAGGGTAGAAGACAAGATACACACCAAATCTGTTATTTTGACTCCACAATCAAGTCTCCACGAAATCTGAACAAATCTTACCTTCTTGAGCTTTCCTTGAATTCTCTTCAAATGATTTAAGTTTTTCTTCTAGGTCTCTCTTCTCACGCTCAGCTTCTTCGCGAGCTGCTCTCTCCCGCTGCAGCTGTGCTCTGCAGAGGAATAAATTACATATTGAACATGTTAAAATCCATATGCAAAGAATCTTTATCCAACAACCAAGCTTGCCCTCTCCCCTTTAGCCCTAGGTACAGCCCTCATTTGTAATGATGAGATCTGACTTTGCAATGTTAGATACATTTCCTTGTATTATTGTTTCTAGATATAGTGATACAATCCATCAATTGAAGCACAGGCGACTCTTTGATGATCATCAATATTTTCTTAGCATATTGACAGACAAGAGAACCAATGTTGTCCACTACACATGATATACCAGTTCCTTGACCCTTTGAACGCCAAATACCCTAGGAGATAGGTGGCTTTAATCAGAATTTTAGGTGAGGAAGGTTTGAAAAGTCCATTCTATGTAAAAAACGGCGCTGATTCCAAAAAAAGCAGTCTTATTGACCCCACTCAAGACAAAATTGCCATTTTGGCCACTTTTTCCTCAAAAAATGGTCATTTTTGGTCAAAAACTGAAAATCACTTGTTTTTTTTCACATTTGGAGATCAAATGATGTATGAAAAGTTCATTCCATGTAAAAATGGGTGCTGATTTCAAAAAAAGCAGTCTTATTCACCAAAATCCAGACAAAATTGCCATTTTGGCCACTTTTACCTCAAAAAATAGTCATTTTTAGACAAAAATAACTTAAAACGATTCGTTTTCTTCGCAATAATAGATAAAACGATGTGTGGAAAGTTCATTCCATGTAAAAATGGGTGCTAATTTCATAAAAAGTAGTCTTATTTACCAAACTCAAGACAAAATTGCGATTTTGGCCGATTTTCCCTCAAAAAACGGTCATTTTTAGACAAAAACGGAAAACCTATTGTTTTCTTCACATTCGGAGATCAAATGATGTATGAAAAGTTCATTCCATGTAAAAATGGGTGCTGATTTCAAAAAAGCAGCTTATTCACCAAAATCCAGACAAAATTGCCATTTTGGCCACTTTTACCTCAAAAAATAGTCATTTTTAGACAAAAATAACTTAAAACGATTCGTTTTCTTCGCAATAATAGATAAAACGATGTGTGGAAAGTTCATTCCATGTAAAAATGGGTGCTAATTTCACAAAAAGTAGTCTTATTTACCAAACTCAATACAAAATTGCGATTTTGGCCGATTTTCCCTAAAAAAAAACGGTCATTTTTAGACAAAAACGGAAAACCTATTCTTTTCTTCACATTCGGAGATCAAATGATGTATGAAAAGTTCGTTCCATGTAAAAATGGGTGCTGATTTCACAAAAAGTAGTCTTATTTACCTAACTCAAGACAAAATCGCCATTTTGGCCACTTTTCCCTCAAAAAAGTTATTTTTAGACAAAAAAACTAAAAACGATTCGTTTTCTTCACGTTTGGAGATAAAACCATGTCTGGAAACTCTGTTCCATGTAAAAGCGGTGCTGATTTCAAAACAGACAGTCTTATCGACCTCACTTAAGACAAAATTGCCATTTTGGCCACTTTTCCCTCAAAAATGGTCAATTTTAGACAAAAATAACTTTACATGATTTCGTTTTTTCACATTTGGAAATAAAATGACGCATGGAAAGTCCCTTCCATGTAAAAATTGGTGCTGATTTCAAAGAAGGCGGTCTTATTGACCCCACTCAATAAAAAATTGACATTTTGGGTACTTTCCCGTCAAAAACGCCCTTTTTAGTAAAAAAAATAACATCTTCATGATCTGTATTTGTGACTGTTAGTTTCGTTCCTTTCAAAATAAATGGCAAGCAATCGTCACCAGAAATTAAAACTTCTCCTTTCCCGTTACATTATCTGTCTGTCATCTTCATTTTTCTCATTGTTAATATGATCACTCATCATCATCATCATCATCATCATCATCATCATCATCATCGTTGTTGTTGCTGTGGTCATCATTGTCGTTGTCATTGTTGTCGTCATCGTCATCTTCATTAGTGATATCTTGTGGTTGAATGATCTGAGCAAGAATGGTTGGCATTTGATTACCAGTAAACCAGACTGGTAGAAAACTCCATCAACCTCTTTCCAGCCATGATCTGTAGGCTCAATGTTTTCAAGAGGATCTCGTAGATGTGCATGCTTCCATAGATATGCCACATAATTGCATCGTTTTAATTTTTGTTCAAGAACATCTTTGCATGGTGGCAGCATACTTGCACCAATTCCCTTTATTTTCCCCAGTGGACTTTCTGGATTGGTTGGTTTATATTTCATGAGAAAGATTTTCAATCTCGCCTCATTCACAGATGATAATGTTCCCTGACCATAGAGTGAACATACATATCGCTCTATCAGGTTATCGTCATCGGCAAAGTTTATATTCTCTCCAAGAAGGCCGAGTCCTTCAAGACAGAGAGGATTCTTTGCTGCTTTCTTCCATGGGTTCACCTTTCCCTGCCTGAAGAAGGGTGATGTGTAGTCACATCCTGTCAGAGCATGGTAGCCCGGTAAAGCCTTGCAAAGAACTGGGCCACTAACCCCAGTTCCTCTCTCTTTGGCCAGCATTTATGGCACAATGAAGAAGACACCAAAGTATAAACTTTCCAAACATCTTGAAGGTATGATGCGACACACACAGCCAACAAGAGTTGACACGATTCTCTATGACGCAATGTTTATAATCCAGTCATTACCTTCTGATCTGCCATTGAATTTTGGAAAAGTGGCTGAGCTGGTCCTGCGGATCATATGCAGTGTACAAGCAGGTGAAGTTCACTTTGTCTGTGACAGTTATGTGAAAAGTATAAAGAATGCTGAGCAAAATATGAGAGGTGCAAATGATGCATCATTTCACATCACTGGTGCAGATCAGTTACGTCCGAAAGATTTCAGATACGCACTGAGATCAGCAAATTTTAAAACTGCTCTTCTCAAGTTCTTCATTGAAGAATGGAAGAATAACAGTTATGCATCTATCATAAAGCAAAAGAGAGTTATCGTTGCACATGAGGGACACTGCATCCAATATACAGCTACTTTGACAGATATTGTTGAACAAACTGAGGCACCTGAATATATATGTTCACATGTGGAGGCCGTTACCCGCCTAGTGTACCATCTCAACATATTATCGAGAGCAATACCAGGACAGAATGTTG
Source organism: Ptychodera flava (assembly GCF_041260155.1). NCBI lineage: Eukaryota > Metazoa > Hemichordata > Enteropneusta > Ptychoderidae > Ptychodera > Ptychodera flava. Next base: position 24,004,710 of record NC_091937.1, on the reverse strand, counting down.
TCGTCCGGGCAACAGACACTGATATTATGGTCAACCTGCTGTTCCATGCCAGACAACTCAATGCCAATCTGTGGATGGATCTTGGACATTCAAATGATAACACTAGAAAGTATGTCAATATTACAGCACTGGGAAATCACATTGGCCCAGTTCTTTGCAAGGCTTTACCGGGCTACCATGCTCTGACAGGATGTGACTACACATCACCCTTCTTCAGGCAGGGAAAGGTGAACCCATGGAAGAAAGCAGCAAAGAATCCTCTCTGTCTTGAAGGACACGGCATTCTTGGAGAGAATATAAACTTTGCCGACGACGATAACCTGATAGAGCGATATGTATGTTCACTCAATGGTCAGGGAACATTATCATCTGTGAATGAGGCGAGATTGAAAATCTTTCTCATGAAATATAAACCAACCAATCCAGAAAGTCCACTGGGGAAAATAAAGGGAATTGATGCAAGTATGCTGCCACCATGCAAAGATGTTCTTGAACAAAAATTAAAACGATGCAATTATGTGGCATATCTATGGAAGCATGCACATCTACGAGATCCTCTTGAAAACATTGAGCCTACAGATCATGGCTGGAAAGAGGTTGATGGAGTTTTTCTACCAGTCTGGTTTACTGGTAATCAAATGCCAACCATTCTTGCTCAGATCATTCAACCACAAGATATCACTAATGAAGATGACGATGACGACAACAATGACAACGACAATGATGACCACAGCAACAACAACGATGATGATGATGATGATGATGATGATGATGATGATGATGATGATGAGTGATCATATTAACAATGAGAAAAATGAAGATGACAGACAGATAATGTAACGGGAAAGAGAAGTTTTAATTTCTGGTGACGATTGCTTGCCATTTATTTTGAAAGGAACGAAACTAACAGTCACAAATACAGATCATGAAGATGTGGCTATTTTTTTTACTAAAAAGGGCGTTTTTGACGGGAAAGTACCCAAAATGTCAATTTTTATTGAGTGGGGTCAATAAGACCGCCTTCTTTGAAATCAGCACCAATTTTTACATGGAAGGGACTTTCCATGCGTTTTTTTATTTCCAAATGTGAAAAAACGAAATCATGTAAAGTCATTTTTGTCTAAAATTGACCATTTTTGAGGGAAAAGTGGCCAAAATGGCAATTTTTCTTAAGTGAGGTCGATAAGACTGTCTGTTTTGAAATCAGCACCGAATTTACATGGAACAGAGTTTCCAGACATGGTTTTATCTCCAAACGTGAAGAAAACGAATCGTTTTTAGTTTTTTTGTCTAAAAATAACTTTTTTGAGGGAAAAGTGGCCAAAATGGCGATTTTGTCTTGAGTTAGGTAAATAAGACTACTTTTTGTGAAATCAGCACCCATTTTTACATGGAACGAACTTTTCATACATCATTTGATCTCCGAATGTGAAGAAAAGAATAGGTTTTCCGTTTTTGTCTAAAAATGACCGTTTTTTAAGGGAAAATCGGCCAAAATCGCAATTTTGTCTTGAGTTTGGTAAATAAGACTACTTTTTGTGATATTAGCACCCATTTTTACATGGAATGAACTTTCAACACATCGTTTTATCTATTATTGCGAAGAAAACGAATCGTTTTAAGTTATTTTTGTCTAAAAATGACTATTTTTTGAGGTAAAAGTGGCCAAAATGGCAATTTTGTCTGGAGTTTGGTGAATAAGACTGCTTTTTTGAAATCAGCACCCATTTTTACATGGAATGAACTTTTCATACATCATTTGATCTCCGAATGTGAAGAAAACAATAGGTTTTCCGTTTTTGTCTAAAAATGACCGTTTTTTGAGGGAAAATCGGCCAAAATCGCAATTTTGTCTTGAGTTTGGTAAATAAGACTACTTTTTATGAAATTAGCACCCATTTTTACATGGAATGAACTTTCCACACATCGTTTTATCTATTATTGCGAAGAAAACGAATCGTTTTAAGTTATTTTTGTCTAAAAATGACTATTTTTTGAGGTAAAAGTGGCCAAAATGGCAATTTTGTCTGGATTTTGGTGAATAAGACTGCTTTTTTTGAAATCAGCACCCATTTTTACATGGAATGAACTTTTCATACATCATTTGATCTCCAAATGTGAAAAAAAAAAAAAGTGATTTTCAGTTTTTGACCAAAAATGACCATTTTTGAGGGAAAAGTGGCCAAAATGGCAATTTTGTCTTGAGTGGGGTCAATAAGACTGCTTTTTTTGGAATCAGCGCCGTTTTTTACATAGAATGGACTTTTCAAACCTTCCTCACCTAAAATTCTGATTAAAGCCACCTATCTCCTAGGGTAAAAAGTCAATTTTTGTTGACTTTAAAAAATATATCCCAGTCAATTTTTTGAAGATTTTTGCCAAACTTTCGATAAGAAACTAACCGATAAAATGTGATGACCATTTGGTTCAAAATTTTCAAAAAAATTACAGAAAAATTCATAAAAAGTGGCAAAATGTTGCACTAAAATTTTGGTTGGAAAAATTACAGCATTCAAAGGGTTAAGGCTATAATCTGCAGATATTCATGTCAAAAGACTAGAAAATTCACTTCACTGTCAGAATCGTAACTTTTTTTGTCAAGTTAATAAAAAAAAATCATCCCAAACAAAAAATTCTTCATTGAACACATGCATGGGCTACCAGACCTTGTCACTGGGCTACCAACTTCAGAAAATGGTAGCCCAAGTGGACTACTATCAGGAAGAAAAGTGAATTTTGAGCCCTGAAGTCATGTTGTTTGTTCCACTCACCTCTCTAGCTGCTTGGACAGCTTCTCTTCACGTGCCTGTGCCTTCATCTGTTGCACCTCAATGGTGTCTGGCTTTCGTCTTCTCATGTACAGTTCATGGTTGCCCATACACAGAGCCAAAATACGTTTGTTGATTCTCAGGCGGGGTGCATAGAAAACAAAGTCCTGCAAAGCACCACAAAGTATGGTTTTTATATTGTTGTTCTTACTTGCCCTAGTACATGCAAGATCCTTTTCATTAACTGCACATCAACAATAATTATGTCCATAGTGCATTTTGATTGCCACACTAGGCACTGCAATTGGAAAAGCGCCCTCACATCTGCACAATATATTTCTGTATCGCATCCTTGCTATTATAAATGCTGTCAGCACCCAAGTAAATGGACTGTCTTCTTTTTGACTGTGGCTATCTTTCTACATGTATGTGTACATGTTTGATTTCTCTGGATATCAGATAGAATTTCCAATCTACCTGTCAGATATTACAAAATTCAGAGTCCATTGTCACAACTTGAACCAGCCGACAACAAATTTCACATTCCCACCCAATCACTGTCTCCAGAAATGTACAACATACACATCATACAGAGTTTTATTGTTTACACTCCCTATGACTCTACAATTATTTTGTACCTCAACCCTACATCTTTGACAACCTCGCTCCAAGAGAAAATGGATCAAGTGCATATTAGCATTTTCCGCTATGGTTTAACCCCTTCACTACAATGGTTTGACCCGATCCAATTGTTTTCTATGATGACTTTAGACCTCTACAGAGGAAAACTGGGGTACAAGGGTTAAGAAAACATCCATGGCACTTGACCAAGGGCATAATGATTTTATTTGTTTGTTTGTATGAGTGTTGTATAGCCTGTTGATCACTTAATCTGACAAACAGGAAAGCTGCACTCAAAGGTAATCTTCGCAGACAGAAACGCCAGTTACTAGACTGTGTACTAAAAACTGGCTCCAAAGAATCTGCGTAACACATTTGAAGGAAGTCAAATTATCCAGAAGGTCAACCCAGGAAATATGCCATTGCAATAGATGCTCGGAAATTAATATCAAAGTACCGGTACAACAAACCCATTTTAATTAACCCTTTGAGTGCTCTAATTTTTCCCTCCAAAACTTGAGAGAAACATTTCACAAATTTTTATGAATTTTTCTGTAATTTTTTTGATAATTTTCAACCAAATAGATATCACATCTCATCATAACAGTTTTTTATCAAAATTTTGGCAAAAATCTGAAATAAATTGACTATATTTTTCAAAAGCGACAAAGGGTTAATCCCTTAACCACCAGACCTTGGTATGTCTCTATATTCATGTGCATAGGGTGGGTGAGTTTATATATTGTGAAATGGTGTACAAGGATTAACACTTACCGGTGCTTTCTTGTCGATTGGTTTGATGACAAATTTCTTGTCATTGAAAGAAATGTTCCTGATTTCACTCCATGGGAAGCCAATCTTGGGTGTCAGCCTGCAATCACAGACAATCATTCAAATCATTCTTTAGCATGTCTGTGTTACAAAGTCACAATAAGTCCCCGCTGTATGATGTTACTCAGATAGGGACGACAAGGCAATGATATTGTGAAATTGATAAAATCTTCATTTTGTAACCTACAATCTAACAATGGTTTGTACACTTTGCACATCAGTTCTGCAAATCCTTCATTTCATAGTCTAGAGTGAAGCTGAAGTTTTTATTTTCTGTGAACCCATGTTGCAAAGCCTTCTCATTTGTAATCAAGAATTGGAGCAGATTTTTCAGGCTCAACTACCAAACTACATCAGTTTGTAGGGCACCTGAAAAGCACTGCTAGATTCTTCATTACAAAAAAAAAGACTTTGCAAAGGAAGTTCACAGTGATGGGAAACGTCCAACTCTGAAACACTGTTACAGACACCAGTGGAACAGCGGACCCTATTGAAGTTAACATATCTGTGTTTCTGCTATGGTGCGGGGGAGTTAATCAAACGGCGCAGAACCGCAGTTCTTTTTCTGTTGTCCTCTCCAATAATTGCACTGATATTTTACACAGAATCCCAGCAACATCTGGGAATCACTGTAAAATTTACCATGGGTACTATGCCTTAACAAAGACCTGGCATATGATCTATGGGTAACCTGCAAAAGCCAAAAAGCCAGGAATATGCTGTATTTGAGATGTGTATTCTCTGCTCTTTTCCACCACACGCATTCACTACAAACTTACTTGTCGTCGTGTTCATAGATGTTAAGTCCAAGGGCGTCTACTCCCAAGAACAGATCTGTTCCTTTCTTGTTCTTGATTTCAAAATAGTTCACACCATACATTTCTAAGTCCTGGGCAATTTTCAGGTACTCCAACATGGCATCTTCTCTGTAGAGCAATGAAATCACACAGAAAACATATGCTTTTGTTCAATTAGGCCATTGATATAAAATCTTCATATTACCAAGTTAGCAATCAACTCTTCAACAGTAATAGTATATTCTTTTGCAAGTTTGTGGATCACTTGCAAGAGAGAAGAAAAAAACGAAAATTGGTTAGTTCCTTGTTTTGCCTTTAACCTATTATAGAATACACTGATTAAATACCGGTACACTCTAAGATGTTACATTGAAACCTGTGGATTTACTGAGGTTGCTTCGTGAAGGAATGAAATTGAATGTGACTGATATTTGTTATTGTTCTGAAATACGGAGATTTGAGGGACTGCATATCCAATGTGACAAGAAAATCGCATTCAAATATGAGGATTTTATATGTTCAGAGGTAGCCACAGAGGAGGAATGAGGTTGAGTGCGAGGCTAAATATCTGTGCATGTCCATTTATGTATTTTATAACTTTTTGACGCACATTTTGTATAGTTTATTGTACTGGATGCGAATATAACCTGTTATGATTACAATTTGCATTGTACTTCTGCTTCTATGAGGAACTGTTGCTGACATTCTATTGTCAGACTGCCTTACAATTATTGGTGTGGCACTGAGTGAGTGCACCACGACAACAGTATGTTTTATCAGCTACTTCACATTGGTACTCACTGTTTCATCATGACACCCATGAATAGGGCTTGTTTTATTACCAATATACCAGGAAACTCTTGAATTATGAACAACAAATGTTCAGCTTCCTTTTTTTCTTGAACAAATAGGTAGCTTTGTGTGTGATATTTTTGTGATATGTATAGAGTACTTGGCCCTTGTACCCGGGTGAGTGGATTTTCTGTGATCACGGTCACAAGACCACCTAAGCTCTCCATGTAACAAAAAAGAACTTGCATTTATCCTGGGAGCAGAAGTTTTCTTAGCTTGGCACAGGAGTGAACAAAAGTCAACTTTATGACCGAGAATGAGTACAGAATAACTAAACTGGGATGTAGGGACACAATGACAGCACACACCATGATGCTGGTGTTTATAATATCAGTAATATCGGCCACCTCTAGTTCCCTTTATTTCCATTGTTTGCTTTCGTAACAGCAGTTCTGTCCCTCCAAACATTAACCCTTTGAGTGCTGTATTTTTTCCCACCAAAATTTTAGTGCAACATTTTATCAATTTTTTTGAACTTTTCTGTAATTTTTCTGATAATTTTGGACCAAATGAACACGATATATCATCAGCCACAGGTTTTTATCAAAATTTTGGCAAAAATCTAACAAAAATTGACTGAGGTATATTTTATATGGGCGACAAAAAATTGACTTTTGCGCTCAAAGGGTTAAATTTTGTGTCTGTCTCATGACAAGAATAGATACACATAATTATGTGGTATATTATGGTAGTTTTGTTGAAGATTTACCCGACATCAAACATTGTCTGATTTGTCACCATTTACCATAACACAGCAGAATACCGGCAAAACTGTACAGCATTTTCAGTAGTATCCAGGGAAATTTATACCGATGTAAATCCTCCCCCCTTACCTGGGCATTGCTTTGTGCTCAGCATACCAGTTCATCACTCTCTCTTCCCACTGTTCCTTGCTAAGTTTGTGTTGATCTATAACTCTGTACAGAAGTGACAAAAATTAAACACAAGAATTTCATATGAGTACATAATGTGATTGATTAATTTTCACTCTACATCCATTTACAATACCATATCGTCTGCTCATACCTGCAACTAAACACTGTCATTTAACCCTTTTCCTGCCAGACAGTATCACTTCCACATCAGCCAAGTCAGTAAAAAGCAATATTGAACCAAAACATGACGTATATTCACCCACTTGGCTTGGTATGTTATAGCATCTTTAGTCCAAAAAAATCAAGTTTACAGTATTTATGTTTTCAACAGCTTCCAAATGTACAGTATTATGTTAAAATACACCATATGGAATATGTTGTGTTTCATTAATTTTAACCATCTTGACCTGGTGGTGAAATATGGACTTGGCAGGAAAAGGTTATACACTCTACTGCGACGATTTGCTAAATAGCTCTTTTTCTTAGAGAGTTACGTGAATATATCTCCCTGGGTACCGGACACTGACCAGTCTGATTAAAATCCAATGTAAGATAGGTCAGTCTATTACACAATCATGTTATGGTCTTTACTTCCCCTGGAGAGGGCAGGACTGGATCTCTACATTGGATTTTGATCCGTTTGCACCATTGACTTCCCACAAATAGATCATCTTTCTTCCTTAGAGGGAACTAAATATATCCATGCATTGGAGACAACTTTGTTGACTTTCCTCAAAACACATCTCTGTAAAACTTTTAAAAAATCTACAAATACTTACTGCACCTACACAAACATATACACATACATACTGTCTTTGCTAAAGATGTCAAAATTTGAAGTGTTGAGATGTATCACTTTTAACATTTTCAATTTTTGAAAATTTTGAAATAGTTATTTTAATCATAAATGTTGCAACCACTTTTCATGCAAGAGGATGTCAAAGACGTCCCAAAATCACACCATGTTTGCATAATAGCAAACAAGTTTTTGATAGCTTGGACTATTCTACAAGCAATATAACTGGATTAGAATAGTTCTGGCCAGCTATGCAGTGTAAAGAAGTGACAGCAGCAATGACGTTTGATGCAATTCCCCTCGATTTCAAGCTATTTTATTTCAGCATTACTTTCTGATCACTGGTGAGACAAAACCAGCACCTACCTCTGGGGTAATAATCTATCATTTGCAAGGAAACCAGATTTTTGCGTTTCTTGATTATAATCTCCATACTTGGCTTGCACAGCGTAAGATGATAACAAGACTGAGGTCTCCGGTGGGCAGTACACCTCATCTGTGAGAATGGCTTCTTTTATTTGGAGGAAGAACAGGCGCTGAAATGTGTGAGGAAGTGAAGTTGTTAGTTGAAACGTACACAAAAGCAGCCATTTCTTTACAGTGCTGTTATAACTCTTAACTTTTGAAGTGATTTTTGGTATTTTTTGTTCCGTTTACAAAGTGCATTTTCTTGTCTTGCAAAAATCTTGTTGAAATGTGTAGTGTTCAACTTGGGCTTACAGTCTATATGTACATAATTTCCATGATTGTGTAACTGTATTTTAGTTTCGACTAGAATTCATTACAGAGTGGTGTTGTCTATTGTACACAACAGTTGTGCTGGCATGGTTACTATAGTGTACACTTGTTTTAAAACATACTCGTCAGAGAAGGATGAGAAAATGTATTTGCTTCACAGAACAAAAATGAATACAAATATTTTCAAAGGTTACTGCTATAGTCCCCTTTAACCAAAGCCTAAAATTACAGATACTGAGGTAGATTTGTTTTTATTCTGAGTGAAATCATGAGCAATTTATCTGCTTTGCAGCAATAGATAGAAAACATCTGATGGTTCACTAGCCCTGCTAGCAGAGAGACTAAAATCGAACATTGACAGAACTGAGCTGTCTGAGTTTATACAGATGTTAAAATTTTACTACATGAGGTCTCTTCTAAGATAGAGGAACACACAGGCAGGTTTTCAAGATTATCTTGGGTTTCATGCTTTTACCTTGGAAAACAGACTAAACATATTGAGATGTGGACCTAATTGGGCAATTCCCTTCAAACATACTTGGAATGTCTAAATATACTTTTCTGGCAAGGATAATGTGGCTGAGATGTAAACATATGTACAGCAAGGACAACAGAAACTGTTCAGCTGACCATCTTGTTAAGTGAAAAGTATAAATAAATATGCTATTTCGGTGATTGAACTGATCAATCAACATTGTATTGGGGGGGGGGGGGGGGGGGGGATGAGGTACTTAAACTAAAGTCCGTGGACTGGTAATACTTGGGTGGAAAATTTAAAGGGAAGAAGACATGAAAAGTAAGGGAGACAGAAAGCATAATAATTTGACAAGAAGCTAGCTGTGAAATGACTGCATGCCACCTTAATCATTAAATTTGGAATTTCACCACTTCTTCTAAGTTCCCTGTGTACAGATTCATCCATTCCACTGAGAACACGGGGAGGGGGTGTCTAAAGGTTTGGCAGTGAGAGGGTTTAATTAATCTTACTAGTGTCATCTGATGCTTACAATGTATTCAGGACAAGACAGTAAGTACAGATTCTACATTCCACGTTTTGCAACTTAAAACTTTACATGTAAGTGACACCGCCAAACACAGCTATTCCTATGAAAATTTAACCTTCAATATTTAACAAATATAAAGCTATTTTAAGAAATGTTGAAGTTGCAATGTGCACGGCTGTTTAGCAAGAATGAGATATCCGTTATGTGAAGCAGTGTCCACATCTGTTTTAGGAATGATTGTTTCGTCAAATGTGTGCACTGCCATTTGCAAGATATGTATTGTGTGTTGGGTCAATGCTTCCCGCAAGGCCTGCAGTTAGTGAGTATATGCTCATCTTTGATAGATCAAAACAGCCTGAGGAATTTCATTAAGTGGGTTATAATTTTAACAGATCACTGATGTGAGGAAGTACTTAATACTAAGTGCTACATCCTCCATCATTTATTTGTGCCTCTAGCATAGCGTTTTTTCACATGTGATCATATCCTAGTGTAGCATAATATTGCATTTTGCATTTTACCTACGGCAAACTTGAAGTTGGTTGCAAAGATTTCTTAAACCTCATAAGCCAACACAATTTTTTTCTACCAAGTTGACAATGATGATTGCACCTTGCCTATTGTCATAAATATTTGATCCCCCTCTCCCCCTTCATGGAGGCTCAACTTGGCAACTGAAAACACTGCGTTTGTACTAAAATTTGAAAGCGAGCTGAACATGATGTATGTAAGTACCAGGACATCCACATCACACCTAACAGGTTCTCAGTTGGGAAAAAATATTTGTCTCATAAGACAGACCTCCCTAACATACACACAATTGTTTTCCTGCTTTGTTAGAGATGCCATTTAAAAGGCACACAGTATGACCTGCACCAGGGCAATAATGAGTTGCCACAGGGCAATAGCACTATTTATCTACCTCTTTTTTGACAATGAGTCATCCGAGGAGAAAGCCTAGGATTTTTATTACCTGCACAGCTTTACAAACGTCAAGCTTCATCGTTATCATGTTAAAGTCACCTGTCTTTGCTGATTGAGTGAAGGCAGTTAATGGCTACTCTAAGCATTGTGAAAACTCTTTATGAGGGCTGAGTACATTATATATCTATCACCCACGGTAATTTTCACAATGCTCACCCCTCATAACAAGCCAGCTTTCTCTGTAGCTTGCTTATAAGTCTTACCTTTGTAACTTCTTGGATAAGTTCTTCGGCCACATCTTCTGGATAAAACTTGGCCCTAAATTTAAATTGCAGTGGTGACTCTTTGCGTACATCTTGACTGAGTACCTGTGGGAAAAAATGAACGGGAAGATTGGGTTGAAATATCACCTTTTTTCTCAACTCAGCCAAGCATTACACCAATAGTGTTTTGTTGTATCAATAAAGCGTGCACATGAGCTGATATTTGAACGCAGTTCAGAACCAAATAAACAGCAGTGTCACAATCAACGAATAGGTCCATATGTCTGTCACTTTCTGTTGGGGGGAAAGGGGGCGCCAACCTTTTCTTGACCACATGCACACCTCTAAAACAGATACCTGTAACACTTATACATCACTTTAAAGACTCTTTAGGTACTATTACCTATATATAACTCTGATTTTAGGTTTACCAGAGATGTATACTATTCAAATAAACAACAGGACACCCCTTTTTTCAGATTCTTTGTCCAGCCCAATTGTTCAAAAATTGTGTACCAATACACAGGGCAAAGACGTGGAAAGGAAAGACATATTCTGACCAGCCTACTACAGTTGAATGGAGGTATTTTATTAGCTGTGTGTTTGATGATGTTCTGGGTGAAAATTCAAAATACATGAGGAGAGAATGTAATGTGGGTGAAAGAGACTTGCTAGGGGTTAAAAGTGGCCAAAACAGACAGAATCATGGTACACTGATCAATGTTCATTGTTGTGAATGCGTTATTATCAGTGTACCTTTGGAGTGATATATAACAGTATCGGTAGACGGCCTCAGAAGAAACTTGGGTTATCTTTCTGCAGATTAGATGCTATTCATCAAATTAATGCACTTTTCTCAATGACAGCATACATGTAAACTGCCCTAAATGACTCATTTTAGGAGAGTTCATGGCATCCTAATGTGGATTGCAGAACCAGAACACGTACTGTACAAGCACAGTACTTCTGGGTCAGGTGACCTACAACAAACTATGTATGCAAATTACTTTGTAGAGTCTATAGTGAGAGTCCTCTATTCAGCGGTTTTCAAATGATAGGTACAGATTTGTTGATATTTTTTATTCCCTTTTTGACATGCTTCTTCAAAGGATTGTCATTTGGACTGAACTAAAATTAGCTGTGACACCAAGCAACACATGATTGGCCATGAAGACAAGAAATCCTGACAGATCCTGTTACAGTAAAATGCTGAAGACTGATCACTTTACTGCGTACATGCTTTCTTTTCTATGTATTTACAATAATCACTGAAGTGAAAAGAAACTTATGCTGTTAAATGTTTTCCTGTTAACTAGGACATGTGAAGTTTCACATCATCATATTTTCTGTTTTGAGTTTTTTTATCTTGATCCACAAACAATTCTACTTTCTCAATGCTCTGAAACTACATGATAACTCTTTTGTGGATGCGGGGACAGCCTGACAGCATATATAAAATCTGACCGCATATATTTCACAAGTTTTGAGATATCAAATACACACCTATACAAAATTCTGATGACATATTTGAAAAGCAACAAGAGTTCACCCAGATGTCTTTGAACACCAAAACTGTAACAAAGAAACTCAGTTGATTGTAGAATGCAACCTGCCTGTTACTGCTTTTCATGGCCAGGGGACTCGCACTACAAAAGAAGCAAGAACATAAAAGGACCACCACTGGACCTTGTAATTTTGCGTGACCCAATTTTCAAGGTGAAACAGCAGGTAAAAGTCAGCACAAAGAAACAGGCGGCAGTTTTACTTCTCAATGAAATTACTTCTCCCCTGCACTGCGCATGTACCCTGTGGTGGTTAAAAATAATACAAGCCCATTTTGGACGCTATTAACATATTCTTCAAACTGATTTAAAATGAATATGGGCCTGACGAGCTAGTTCTATCCGGGATAAAACATACTGTTGTACGGCCAGGTATGCGAAGTGTGACCTCCACTGAATGCCTTCGCACCTTATATGGTCATTATTCCAGTCCCCATTATCAACAGGGCAATTGTTATCTGGCCAAGTATGGGGTTCACCTTTGCAGCCTGGGTGACAAATTACAATGGAGTACACTCCATTAATGCTATACACTGCCTGCCCATTTGTGGCTGCTATGCCCTTGTTCTTCCCTTTTTAGACATTCTTTTCTCCTTCATGTTTCACTGTTACTAGATTGTGGTCACCCCTACAGCTCTGTCCACTTTACTATACAGTTGGAAACAATCTGTTACCATGGTAATCCCATGACAATCAGTTTTGGAAGGTCAGTTCTGTTCTGACGTGTAAATACAAGTGAATTTTTCCACAGTAGGAGTGCATTCTGGGAACTCACTAACTTCTACACCTCATACCAATATTTTAGTTAATGTAAGAATCATTTGAGAAAATTCATTGGCAAGAACATGATATGGACCTATCTATCTATCTATTTATCTACCCGTCAATAAATCTATCAATCAATTTATGTATCAATTCCAAATATTATCTACTTTTTATCTTATCTTTGTCAATCTGTCAATTCATGTACGTTTTTAAGTTTTTACTGAACTTTCTCAAACATTAGCAAGGGAAGGAACACTAAATTATTAACTTTGGGGAGGAATATGGTTGACCAGTATTACATGAACATTGGTATCTTTCACATTTTTGGGGGGAAAAAAATTTTCACATTTTGAGAAAAAAATAAATCTTTCATTGAAAAAATCTAAAATTCTTTAATGTTGTTCTATCCTTTCACATTTAAATGTATGACGGTAGTTAGGGCCTTGAAATTAAGACTTAAAATCTTTTGCCCAAACTTTCCTCAAGCAAACATTAAACCATTCACTTTTGAAATCAAGAATAAAATCATGATACTGAAGAAACACATTACCCGGTATTTGCCGACACTTGAAATTCAATATGATGGCCATACCTGTGTTAACTCTACGCGAAAAAATGAAATTTTCGATTTTCAAATAAGCTGATTTTCACAAAAACAAGCCGGTGAAAACTTTCTGCTGATGTGCAGTGTGCTCGGAAGGTTATATCTGATTGGTCGATTGTCAGTATTCACAGCAACTTAGGGAGTCTTTTTGTATTATTTAATTATAACAGTAAGGTTCAGCCATCCAATTGGATATCAGCTTCCGAGACGCTGCACATCAGCCCAAAACTTTCCTTGCTCAATGAGCTTCAAAATGAGCTTCCACATCTAGTAGACTAAAAATGTTTTGTAAAAGTTTGGGAGTCTGAACATCTGTCCCCATGGCACATTCTAAAACAAAAAATTGAAGACCGACAAGAAAACAAAACTTATCTGATGGTTCCAAATTTAGTGAAATCTACTGTCCCCAAGTTAACTTTTGCCAAATGACATACTTTTTTTTATCATGAAACTACGCACAAAAAGGCTTCAGATAAAACTATAAAACAAATACAAAATTGAAACTGGCAGATAATGATATCACATAATATATAAAGGATTAATTAATTTCAACAACTTTTGGCAAAGAAATTCATCCAGTACCTTCAATATATTTTTATTGCTGCTAATCAAAACAAAACAGCAAGCAGACCCCAGTCAAATCTCACACCTTGCAGCAAATACATTCCAAAATTACACTGTTGTCATTCAATACTGCTACACCTTAAGTTACTATTTATATAGTAAGCACTTTTTGGCAAGCTGCCTGAACTTAAAACCTGATAGACACTGGTATTTTACCTGTGGCCACAGATTAGTGGATTATTCTAATGACACTATTGAAGAAATAATATGAATGTCTCACTGGGACTGGCGCTGATATTATGTGTAGGCATATTCAGTGATTCTAATCAATGCATGTTTTGATATGCTTGTGCCTAAATTCAATTTCCACTTCAAGACAATATTATAAATGGAATTTAGCGGCTAAAATTTACCACTTCAAAGTGTATTCTGAAGGTGAATAGAAAAGACAATGTCGTCGGAACACGAAGCAGTAATTCAATAGAGTATCTATTTCACAAAGGAGATCAATAATCCGTCTGGGGAAGACCCAGCTATCTCTTCAGTGGCAACCTAGACACAGTACCTATACAGTGGTGGGGTGTCACAGTGGGTGTGCATCCTCTATCTACTGGTGATACACAGTTAATGATAGCAAAGGTTGAATTTCAGACCAGAGTGTGTTCACCATCCGATAACCTTGCAGTTCAAACTACCTCCCACATGTTTCGGTTGATTTGACAAGTCTTCCATATAACGCCCACCAGTAGTTTTGAATACGGAGGTTCACTTTCATTTAATACTCAATTTCCTAAATAATTATATTTATTTACACATTTGGTATATACCGATGAGCCTTGTATGAATATGCAAATCATCTGACGAGTCATTATCAACGGAAATATTCATTGGCCTAAAACCTTGCACTATGTATTTATTTTTAAAATACCAAAATAAAAATCAATGTTGTAAATTGTTTTGAACTACATGTCACATGTCTGGTGTGTCATGGAATAACTGTGGTAAACAGCAAACTTTACACTGAAAATGACTATACATGATATTTTTGAATGTTGCTGTCTAAACATGGAAGTCTTCTTTTGACAGACCAACACAGATCTTCATATTGTAATTTCTTTTAAATTGAACATCTAATATTTTGGAGGTGTTTTGGGCAGCAGCAAAAAGATTCACACACAACAAGACTTTCCGTCACACTGATAGTTAACCCTTTCACCGCCATGGTTTGGCCCAAAACAATTGTTATCATTGGTGATTGTGGACCTATTTACAGGGAATCAGGGGAAACAGGAAAATCAGTCTACTGGATAAGGGCACTGTATGCATGCCGTAACTTTCACATCAGCCTTGCAGGCGATATTTTGAATCATAATTCGTGCTGGCCCACTCTTCAGTAAAAACAATGGCACAATTGCAATATTGAGTGGGTGGACATTTGTATGTCCTGTAACAGTATATGCACACAACAGAGAGATAAAAAATTAGTTAGCTAGTGATTATAAATATTGGGGCCAGGGAGAAATATACAATGTCAGTACAGAACTCTAGAAGTTTTGTGCCCGTTGGTTTAAACTGTAATCATTTTATGTATCACTCCCACTATGAGTCATTGCAAAACACTACTGATTGGCACCCCTCCCCTCCTCTGTTGCCATGGTTTCCAATCTCATCACAAACTGTAACTAGTAATTAGTTCTAATATCATTTTTGCCTGAAAACCACTGCTTGTGTTTCAGAAAGTGGTTGAGTTTAAGGCAATTTCAATTTTGTTCATAACTTTCCGACACCATGAAATACCCTGAAATACACTCCGGCCTCATTCTTGTGAATTTGAGATACCCAAGTATCTCGCATATCACAAGATAAACTTTACGGTAGATCTACCAATAGTCTGAACAAGTCTTTCCTACCAGCAAAAATTTTCTTTAAAAATTAAACAGCAGGTATACTTTCTGGGGCAGCATGAAGGCCTATCCACCTGTTCTCTGAGTAATTTTTGATTTAAATTGATTTTCAGGCTTGCCTGACAGGTTTTATTTTCAGACCTGCGGGATGATTTTGCTCAAGCACTAGAAAAGAAAGAACCTTGTGAAGGAGAAGGGTAAACATAACTACTCGGTAGTGAGGAAATGCTGTCATTAAATTATGATTAATTGATTATAAAAAAAATAAACTTTATTTTTAAACTGCTAATGCCAGATTACACATTCTGTGCACCGAGCAGCAAGCGAGAACACGCCTAACTACATGCTATGCACTCAGCTCTGCCAAATTCTTTAAATACCATTTATTTGAAATGTTTTTGTTAATATTTACAACTAGTGTTAAAAATTGTGTGATATATCAATTGATGAGACACTGAAAGGGAAGTAGGTAAAGGTGTTTAAACTATCTAGTGAGCAAACGTGTAAAATTATTAAAAGGTAGTGGTCCAACAACCAGATTACAAAATAAGCTATTTTTGCCCTTACACTCAGAAGATCATAAATTCAGGTATTGTTCGATGATGTGGCAGAGGTTGTTGTGAAACACAAGAAATTCTATAAGTCTGTGTATTAAAAGTCAAAATCTGGACAGGAAATTTGCACTGTCATTCAAGGCTTGGCGTAACTTACTGTTAACTGTGCACTACTAGATACATAAACAGATGAGTTACCGTAGTCTCTTGTTTCCAAGGCATGGCTCATATTAAATACATGTTCTGTTCTATCTTTGTCAATCCACACATTTGTATGTGGAAGTAGTTCTATTATCATTACTGGTGCCTCACGGACAAGACCACCTGCTCAGTAAAGGACAGACTTTTTTCAAGCCAAATGCACTGTACTGCATATTAAGGGGTCCTCTGTATTATAGAGACACTTGGAATATTGCCAAAGGTGTTCTCCTAAGTGGACAGGTTTTACTGAATAATTATTTATGAAGGTATCTAAATATCTCTGGCACCAATAACAGTACACTTGTGTGTGTATATATACTGCATGTTTGTACTATGTATGCTTGCCTAGTCATACTTTACATATCATGAACTGAGAAGAGTCTGATTGCAAAGCCCTGTACATTTCCAACCCTGCTTGTATAAGTACAGGGGTGAGCAAATCCACTCAGTACATGGGGGTCTAGAGAAATATTGTCAAAGAAAGAGATACAATGCAGCAATCTAGCTTGTAAGTCCTGCATTATAGTATACAGTCATTATCATACAATTCTTGGACTAGCGAAATTGTGAAAATATTGCTCTACTAAGCAAAACTTTGCCAATCTCAGATCTCGGACCACTGGATTTGTTAAACCCTGAGGCTGAAGAAAGAAAAACAGGCACAGTGATACCATACGGAATCTTGCATACACAGAAAACTGTGTACAAGTGATGACTGGTATTTCAGCAATTATCAGTCTTTTTCATCAGCACTCACCTTTTTGTTGAGCTTCAGCCATGTAGAGTAACCTTTACTATCTACATACTGCAGTCCAAAGTACCAGATTTCACGAACACCTATTGTTTTGACCACCTGTAGGAGACAAAAAATAGAAACAAAAACTGTGATGAGATACTGACTTAAACCGCGAACCGTTAGGGGTAGATTGGGAAGGGGGATGTCGATGGATAAATTTGACTTGCAAGGATGAGCACATTCTGTATCACTGTTTGAGCATTTTAAAGTTTACATTTTATGAAATACGCCATGCAGTTACATTGGACAATCGTCCAGTGGCGCAGAACTAGTATCAACAAACAGAGAAAAAAAATGCAAACCATATTTTACAGAGCCAATTTCGACAAGATCAAAATGGAGCCAAGTTCATCACTGGACACCATTGATATGCTGTGATGACCTTTGACCCTGGTCAATTTTCAAACTTGACTCACACAAGGTGACTGATTTTTAAGATGGGCAGCTGGGAATTTCACTTTGTTCTTTGATACAACTTTTGTTCACGATCATCAAACTGCTTGCAACTTAACATTATAGCATTCATTTATGGAAATTAGTATTTGATTTTGCAAATCAAACGATGATGATTATTATCAACCATTAATGTGGGATGGTTTCAAATCAGTTGTGCATGGTAAACTTATTACGTGTCTTCAAAATGGTCCAAAAACCCCCAGCATTATCATTTGCTTAAGAAAGGTCATAATGTCAGCTTTTGCAAATTTACCGCTGATTTGTTAACAATGATTAGAAAATACTAATCTCAAAACGATATATATTTTCCAGCTCATGATCAAGAAAACAATACGTCTATCGTCTTGTCATCTCTGACCTTGTCATTGTGTCTCTTGAAATCAAAGATCAACCCATTACGAAATAAATCAAAAGCTTTTTTTATTTTTATCTTCGGAAATGCTGACATAACAGCACAGTATTCAAATCCAGTATCTGCATTCCGTGAATTCTTTCATGAATCAATAGTTGCTGTAGGTCATGGGGTCTAACTTCTCCATCCCTTCGTATTTATTAAATTATGGACCCTGGGTAATTGAAATGGTAGCTGAGGATTTCCTGAGGTGCATGAGGCATTTGCTCCGATATTCTGAATTTTGGAAGTTTCTTAAAAAAATTTCTCTCTGCTGTACTGTTATTCTCAAATGTTCACACTAGTACAATACCGGTATTAGATTAGCCAGTCCACACCAAACACAGACAGAAGACTGGCTCATCATGAAGAGAGGACATATGTGATCCAGTGCTGGAAGTAAAAACTGTCCTAGTTCAGTCCAGAGTTTTTGCACGATTACAAACTGTACTTCAGACAGTTCTTTGTTTACCAAGAGCACAATAATCTTTGAAAAAAATGGACTTCTTGTTTCTAAAAATAACCCAAGCTTTTTCTCTGCACTTTTGTCTTTCTAAGGACAGACTTCTCATTTTGTTGTGCTATTTTTACACAAACTTAAGGATCCCTGTAAGGTTTATGACCTTCTAGCTAAAATGAAAACGATGCAGTTGGCTTAGACATCCAACGGATCAAATTTCCAAAGTGTCTGGAACCCAGAGTTGATATGGATAGCTGTACAAGACAGTTACTGTGATGGAATGACTCAGACCAGCTTTTATCATTCATTCCGGATGGGTTAAATTTTAGAGCTGCTTAAAATGCCATGCGAGGCAAAGCTTTACAACTACAGTTTCCTTTTCTCTGTCATGAATTTATGATCTGCCGCATTATCAAAAGAGTATTCTATGACTGCTGTTTGTATCCGTCACTTTAAAAAGGCAAATAGTCACAAAATAGAATCTCAATAAAATATCTCATTCAAAGCAAAGCAATGTATGACCAAAGTTCAAAATACTGTTTGTCTGGCTGACAATAAAACTAAGCTTTCCATGTATTTTATAACATAATGTGTGATTTGAACAGTATCTCTCATAAGTGACTATATGCAAATAAATATTCCATTGTTCTGTTTCACATTGTTAGGTCAATGAACCATTAAAAGTGACCAGAGGTGAAAAAAATCAATAGGGACACATTTACGAGCTGGAGTGGCAGAAGTGGACAAAGATTGCACCATTGATTGAATGCACGATTATTTGCATATTGGGTGATCCATTGGATGAAAATGATTTTGACAGTAAATGGCTACTATAGGATGGAATGAAATTCTCAACGCTTTCGCTGCCGTGGTGCTGCCAAACCTTATTGCTGTCTATATTAACTATGGACCTGTGTACACAAACTGTCAATATTTTGGTGAAACGATGCGTGGAACTGACATTTTCCTCTTTGAATATCAAATGAAATGCCAAGACTGATCAGCAATCTCACAGATTTTCAAAAGGAAGTAAGAAATCTTCATAAACAGAAACCATTTCAGAAGAGAATAAAATTGATGTATTTCTTCGAAATGACCTTTACTTTCATTGCATATTAATACTTACAATATCAAAAATGTCAGAAACCTTCACAATACCCAGTAAGTTTATACTTTCACTTGGAGACTAAATGTGTGCATGTGTAACCGTAAACAGCAGTTGGCCTAGCTGGTGTCTGTGACAGCCCTGCTGAACTGACATCGCAACCCACGCAGAGTAATTTGAGAGCATGGCCAGTGAAACAACAGCATTTCATTACAGCACAGCTTTTCTGCTGGTACAGTTCTTGTTGTGCATTCGTGCAAAAAGAAAAAGTTGCTTGCTATGACGTCTTGAAATATGGAACGAAAATAGAACAAGCATGGCTCGAAAGGTTAACGATAATTCAACCCCATAAGGCTACATGCTGCATCTTGGGAACAAAGTAAAGGTCGATCCACAAACGTGACAAAATTTGAATAGGTTGAAGTATTCAGAAATGAAACACAAGCCAACGTAAATCAGTCAGGTCACATTAGCCCGAGAAGTACTGTCTCCAACCACACACAACTGGACTTTCATTAAAAATAAATGCAAATTTATTTATGTAAAGAGGAAGAGAAAATGCAAAGTACAGGTAACAGGTATACAAGGGTCTACCTTGATGTATCAATACCACAACAGATGTTTGACTTAAGATTATAGGTAACATTGCAGATCAACTCTGCCTTCCGGCTTTTATTTTTACACGGGGTGGAGTTTGCTTGTTTTCATATATGCCCTAAATACATGTAAGTCAGTGCTATGCTTTGAAGAATGCAGTGATCCACTTAGTATTTTGAATTGAGTATCACACTTAAATGTTAAACACGTCCAGTGACAAATTCTGATTCATCACCGAGTTCAACAGCTTGGCTGTATACTGGTAGCAACACCAACTGCACATCCCTTTCACAGCAATGGTTTGGCCTGAACCCATTGTTGCCAATGGTGATTATGGACCTGTTCACAAGGCATTAGGGGTGAACAGGTTAAGTCTTTCAACCCCATTTCCCTGAGTAGAGGTCAAATATTACAATGCAAAACAAAGGGTCTGGATCAAAACCACAGTAGTGAATGAGGTAATTGCTAACCATGACTACACAGTGTACAGCAAAATGATATATGTTTCAATTTCTATTTATATCATGTGTTTCGAAACACTGATGGTCAGGCACGAGTCTTTGCTTTCAGTCAATGTGTTGTACAGATACTTTCTCAGCCTCCGTATGTTTTCCCTATCTTACAGTTTTTATATAAATAATTTTCAAAAATTCAACAGATGAGAAACACTTCACGTTAATAAAATGTGCCCTAAAAATATCAGGGAATACATTATAAAAATTGTGGAATTTTTTCAAATTTTCCACAATTGAGAAGTAATTTCATGTAATGACAAAGTCCTATTATTAATTACAGGGAAATATGTTTTTAAAAACAGGAATTTTTTCTCCCAAAATGTTAAATGTTATGAATATTGGTATTTATATAACTGGGTGAACATGGTTTGATTGTGGTATTAGCAAGCTCTGAATCACGGTCCAAAGTTTACCTGGGGACCACCTATTTACATATATGAAATATGCTTTTAAAAACGGGAGTTTTTTCTCCCAAAATGTTAAATGTTGTGAATATTGGTATTTATATAACTGAGTGAACATAGTTTGATTGTGGTATTAGCAAGCTCTGAATCACGGTCCAAAGTTTACCTGGGGACCACCTATTTACATACACACACACTCAAGCATGATTCCATTGCGTGTACACTCTAATGCTTGTTCTCAACACCATGGAACACCAACACAAACAAATGTCTGCTCTACACCCATGTATTGAATAACAGCTGGCTAAAGCACTACTCCAACTCTGAATGTATCACCCTTTCAAGTGGGATTCAATTACAAAGTTTCCATAAGAACTAGTACACAAATCTTAAATTCATGAAAAATTCACAAGTGCTTGATATGTCAAGCCTACGGGAAACCGGAACATATGAAACTAATAGAGAAATCCTAACTTTTGAAAGATACCGGGGTATATGAAATTCATTTTACTGAGCAAAAAGCAGTAAACATTAACCTGTCTACACCAGAGCAGGTGTCGAAGTGAACAGCAGCTGGTATAGTGGGTTATCTAATGCAAGTCTATTAATATGCAGTCATCATATTGTCTGGCATATTGAAATCATTTATCAGTCTAATATCTCTATCTATCTGTCTGGTACACATTTTCACCAAGTTTTGGCATGGACATAGTAATGTTTCACAGCTAAACTAACACTGAACAGGCTCTCTTGATAAAAATTAAACAGCAAAAATTGTTATCTTCTTTAGCAACATTCTAGTTAAGAATATGCAGCTTTGTCAAATGGTAACTATTCTTGATGATGTACAATCCTGAAATTATGAACATTAGAAAACCATTTGCTTGACATACAATTCATACAAAAACGTACATATGTGATTAACATAATGCCAAATTATAATTGCTGTTGACTTTGTTGTGTGCAATAACACATGACCATGTCCAGGTTCAGTTGGTAAGCTACACACTATAGTATTTATACATTGGTGTAGGGACGTGCACGATAAACCAGCAGAAAGCCTACACGAGCTATGATGTGACCCCTTCTGTACATTTTATACTGTACTAAAAGATTCCTTTTTTGGTGGATACTCTCCAAAAAATTAAAACTGCAAGCAGCATTGGCAGGCTCAAGCCATTGCCATGGTTGCAAGAATGAGCTACAGCAGATAGCTTAACAATCAAGCAAAAAGTGTTGGTACCGAACTCAAAGTCTGTCGGTGCTGATGAAGATGATTTTTTAATATCATTTCATGTTTATCCTCGGTTTTTTACTATTGGAAATATGCCCACCAAACTACGAGACTAATTGAAGTGCCTTTCTCAAACTTGAAACTACTCACATCTACAGTATGATTACATGAGCAAAATTTCAGCTCAAATAGGTCTTTGGTTGTAGAGGAGAAGATTTTTTAAGAAATTTGAACTCTTGCAAACACAACTGGGGCCCCAAGCCTGTTTGGCTTGGGCCCATCATCAATGCCTTTACTGTGATAACATACATGTACATATGAAACATTTACATACATTAAATTTTGGGAATTTGTACACATTGAACAGTACACCCTAATTTCACCTTGCCAATTCTTATCTGACAGATATCACCTACTGTAAATACACACTTCACTGGCCGGAGGTGAGTCCAAATAACCCTGCCTTGTGCACTCTTTAGTCACACTACAAGCGCTGTGTTTGTTATCTTGGAGCGGTGCCTTTGAGAACTGATAAAAATATACATGATGTTGTAGGCTGTACAAAGAATGTGAATACACAGAGATCCTAACAAATGCGATTCACGATGAACCCTAAAACTTCATGATACATGTATATGAATTGAGTCAATTCTTTAAATATTTTATAGTAAAATACTCTAAATTGTGATTCTAGTAGAATTTCCACCTTCCTTAAAAAGAGGGATCTATAACATATAAACATTTTGATCAGGTCAGTCAACATGTACAGTTAATTGTCACAGATCTTTATCAAATGAGTTCCAATTTAAAAAATAAACAGTTTAAGAAATAGCAGTTGTGACATTGTCCAATGTGTTTTGGTAGACATGAATAAAATTAAATATAACGACATCTGTACATGAGTCATGTACATCACAGTTCTAATAAACTTTCTTTCTGGAAAGGAGGAGACGAAGGGACCTTTCACCGGAGGAGGAGGGGGGGGGAGGGAGGGGCTCCTTTACCTTGATACTGTGAAAGAACGCAGCATAGACCTATGACCTAGACTTTGGCACACACAGATATTCCACTAAGATAATGCCGATATGTTTCAATAGTAAAAGATGCACCTCTGTCAATTTAGTCGCCTGTCCAGAAGATTGACACTGCTTATCAAGATAACAAGAACTGTTGCCAGGATTTGAGATAGGCTAGCTTGCTCCATATGAGACCCTGTGCACAGACGACACACCTTGATATTTGCTGACAAATACAGTTAAACTGGGCAGGCAAGTTCACAAGAGTTATCAGTAAAACACAAAGGTGAAGAACTTGGTTTAAAAATCGGGTTCATCACCTGACTCTGTAATTCTTTTAAGCTACATTTCTAAGTTACTGGTGACAGAAATGAAAGGTGCAGGTGGGAAAGGCAAGGCAGCAACATCACCTCAATTAACTTTCCCTATCACAACTTTGGGTCAAAGGTCGACGAAAAAAATTTATTGTACTGTTGCCATTTTACAGCCATACCTTTACTAGTTATTAGTGTATCCATCAACAGAATTCCTTGTTTAAATACACAATTGGTGCACAGTGCCAAGTAAAATTTTGAAGAACCTGAGTAGCGGGGCTTCTCTCACCCTTACATGTAATCATTTTATAATTGCGTTAGAAATCATGTTTTGCCACTCAACAAATGCTGCTTCTGTTCAAGTATACTGTATAAGTCTCCTTGCATAATACTTCAGAGTGATTCTTGAAAAAAAATTTTCTGTCAAGAGACTTCATCAACAATGACCACTATCTCTACGGAAAATTTCATTCTCACATTCCGTCAATGAATATTTGAGACTAATTTTTCTGTAGTGACACTTAAGTATCTCATGATGAAGTTCAATAAGTATGTAAATCTGCATCAATACTGCATTTCACAACAGGGCTTGTATCCTCAGACTAGAGCTAAATACATTTCCCTTTCTGCGTTTGGAGATTTTTAGATTGCTATTTGCAAACCATACTGTCCCATTTTGCAAAAGCAAATTACCTGAAATCAATTTAGCACTCTTGGAAAGCATGCCTTTAAAACATGTTCACACAACTTTGCTCACAGACATTAACCAATGGAATGCCTTTATTCTGACCTTTGACACAAGTGAATTGTCACTCCAGGTTTACGACACCCTCTTAAGGAGATATTAAAATTGGTTTTACGAGAAGTCAAATATCAACTTTTACTCATTTACAGCTCCCCTACAGCCAACCTTGCCCAGACATATGATAAGCATATCAAATGGTTTTTGATATCGATACGAGATAGCCAAAGCTGATTGGCCAAATTCTGACAGTATATATCATGTGATATCCAGATACAATAGTGTTGAAAATTATATAATTTTGACAGCTACCAAATTCGACTGGTACAGTGCAGTCGTTTCTCCTAATTATGCAAGTATGTTGTCTAGACTTTTTATCTGCCACACTGTAGCCAAGAGCTGTAGCGATAAATGCCACATTAGTGGAATGAGCGAAACTATAACCTCATGATATCCTCATGATATCGGGACAGACTTTAGTACATATACTGCCATGCCCACGTCCCCTGTTCTGATAATCTAAATGGTGGACCAAAGTCCTTCACTTGACTAAACACAGTACAGTACCATGTGACTGCAAGGGCAATTTTGTATCCATTTGGTTTTAACAACCTGTTCATCACCAGTCCACTGCCAACAGGTCCACACACACTATTATATCAATATAGCGTTGGGCTAAACCATGGTGGTGAAAGGTTCGCCATGAAAATTTGGTGCAGCCCTTTTGTTTTCTACATCAAAGTTGGACTAATATGGAGGCAAATAGCAGTAAAGGGGGTTTATAATAGTCCACACTATCAGTATTTAGGAATTTACATACTTGGAATGTTTGTTTTAAACTTTTATCATTCTTAATTTATTGAACAGACTGGTACATGTAGGTGTATCAGCATGCTATGAGAAAGCCAAAGGTACTTGGCAGAAGGAAACACCTTGCGTTCTGATCATGTCTTCAAAAAATTCAATCATATAGGACTGAACAGATCAAGCGAGCTGGTATACAGGCTCAAGTCTACATATCTGACAGACATACAGCAACGTTTTCAGTTCGATTTAGAAACTTAAACGGTTCTGTATTGTGTGCTACCATTTCTTTCATGGTTGCTTTATTGGTCCTATCACAGTTACCGTCTACAATACTAGTAAAGAACTACAATTTGCACAATTTTAGTTTTTCATTCATCAGAAACAACCTAAATTATCCTTTTCTCTCTAATTAATAAATTACAAGGTTGAGTTTATTTAAAGCTCACTAATTAATTTGCAGTTACTCTGCATTCCAGAGTATCCGCCACAACTTTGAGTTAAATACTCATCCATTGAAAAACCATCTCAGGGTCTGATTACACATGTTTAGTTGTGAAATACCTAAATTGCACACAATGTGAGGTTACAAACTTGAATTCTTAGTTTGTGGATGTCATATGGCCGTAAAACAGAATAAAAAAATATTCCAAAAGACTGACTTAGCAGAAGATCAGAACATTTCCACACTAAGTTCGTATTAAAAGAAAGCTACACTTGATTATTTTGAGTTTTACTTCCAGATCAAAAGTTTCATGTACAGTTGGGGGAAAGTATATGCACTTCACGGAAGTGACAGAGAAATTAAATCTGTTTCTATGGAATTTAATGAATAGAGGATCACAATGAAACATTTGTTGACGTCACAGAAAGCATAAATGAACATGCTATATATAAACGAGGAAATACTATACCACCCATTGCATACAAATAATTCCAACATTAAATTCAAACATTGTTCAAATCGTTAAGTTTACCCAAAATCTGCTCATTTTTGTAATTATTTTTGACTGGAATTCAGACAAACTATTACATCAAGTTCCTCAGCTCGATCATTTCCTCCACTCTAGGACATCTATTATGTCCACCTGTCCTGTGTTTTGATGTTGCTTCCTGCTGGAAACCAGGAAAGAGCACGGATATTATACATGTTCCCTTAATTATTCATTCCCTGAGCATTCCGTCTGAACAACGAAGCCATTGCTGCAACAGGAAATGTCTGTAAACATTCGCTCTACAACCACCCCTAAAACACACAGAAAGACAAGCTGCTCCCAGTCTGACCATCAACAGCTCAAATTTCTGCTTTTAACACAACTGCTATAGCACAGTGTAAAACTTCCCCATGAAATCATACCTACTGTAGATGTGGTAATTTTAATCCAACAACAGTTCTTCACATTCTAACACAGACTACTTAAGGAAGGCAAGACACTTTATTATAACACGTTGGTTTGTCTCTTTCAACAACATTTCACATCAATCTTTTTCCTGAATTTACCGACAAACTAACAACACTTAGTTTCATTTGTTTTGAGATTAAAAAACTTCTTTTTTTTTCATTTTGCAAATAAAAAAGTATTGTGTTATATATTTGGTATGAGTAGAAGGATTGTGGCCTAGCTGTAACACTTGAAGTACCAGTACATGCAGCCAGACCCGGATTATGAAAATTTATTCACTTCATGGCGGCCTCTTGCTCCCATGGGGTTACTGTTGTCTGACGAAAGCTTGCCCAGTTCACAATAACCTTACTGCAAAATATAGACAGCAAGTTCCGTTTAATGAGTCATTGGATGCTCATCAGTACTCTCAATCTTGAACGGAAAGCAACACAACACTTCACATTGCAAGAGCTTTTGTACTTGAATTTGTATCTCTTTGAGATTTTGAGCAAGTACCGATGACAATAAATACACTTCATAATGCAAGTACTTTTGTATTTTGAGATACCTTGAGCAGAATGCATTAAAATCTGAGTGAAAAGAAAATTATCTGCTAGTTTTGCTTCAGAAGACGATGACTAAAGCTTGCAGCATCATCACTTTGTTTAATATTAAATTACAAACTGCTTCATTAACCTCAAAAAAAAAAAAATTATTTGACAATAATCCTGATCACTGTGGACTCGATCTAAAATAATCTTTGCATTTTCATCTGCAATTATCAAAGTCCACTATATGGAAAAATTATTCACAACAATTGAAATGTTTTGGATATGATGTCATGTTGACAGTGTAAATGACAAAAACGTGGTACCAAACACTAACTGACCACTTTGAATGCACACAAATATACAAATAATAGTTTCTTTTTGTCATGGAATTCTTTTTCAACATTTTCTGATAAACTGAATTGACATTTCCAAAAATCTAAACAGAAAGTTTAAAACTTGTTTGTTCTTTATGATTCCTTGATATGAATCAGAAGGCTGACAGTTATCCATATATGTAATATCATCAACAAAGCGATATGGTTTATCTATTTTACCCTGTAATTTATGACATGTCTATCAAAATGTGCATGGTACACCTGTCACACATATCTTTTAATGTGAGTTGTGAACTCTTTTGTGGAAGGGTAGGCTGCAGAACCTCTGCAGAACCACAGTGTGAACCACTCTTAAAATATACCGTCCCATACGGACAATATAGTAATACCGCGCTAGGGTTAAGAAAATTTTAGAGTTGCAGACAAAATGCCACAACCACAGTACATTTACACCATAGTGACCATGAGGTGGGAATCTGCTCATTTTACTTTCAAAGCTCCTTTAGATGTAAGTTTTTATGCCTTTATCATCAGTTTTGTTCTTCAGGAAAGTACCGATTCTTGTTCTACTGCAAAACAATTATATTCACAAGGCCCACATTCATCTTGTCAGTACAGCCTCTGTGTGTGTGTGTGTGTGTGTGTGTGTGTGTGTGTGTGAATGCCTATCCAGACTACAACCTGCAGACTATAACAGATCTGTCAACAATTACACTGCACACTGTACAGAATGTATTGTGCCTGTGAGGCTCTCACCATATATTTCAACACTTTGCATGTAGGGTATGATGAATAAACAAAAGTCATAAAAATATAATCACACGTTGCAGCACTTGTCCCTTCCAAGAACTGCAGGTACTGGATGTTTTTGATTACGTGCCACCGAGAACTGAAAACGACTACAAGTTTGGCAACGCGACGTAATCCAAAGCTGACCTGGCCATAAAGATAACATACTTGGTGCTCATTGGTTACATGCAGCAGTTCCCAGGGGGGTCTCTTTACAATGGGTCATGTAGCTTAAAATTTTGTCACTTTGACTGCACACCTGTACAGGTGAAAAGCAATGACGATCTGAACACACCAAGACTGTGTGAAATTTTAAATCAACTGAACCTGGTTATCAGACTCCCATTTTCTGAAAGTTTTCTTTGGCAGACTAGACAGTTATTTATTACTGCCAAAGGTCATGTAAATGTTGCTATCACATAAATCAATGGGCTAATGAAATTACAAATTAGGTCCCCCTGAAATGCTGATACGCAATGGTTCTGTTACGATATTGTCCAGGCCAAGCAGAATCTGTGATAAAACAATGTCTGTTTTAGACGTCATCTACCTAGTTGTGGTGGCCAACAACTACACAGATGTCAAGGTATTATGCATAAGAATTACCATTGACCTCCACTGCCGTTCATGCCTCGAGGTTTTTCTCCTTAACCTCAAGGAGTGCATTGGAACTGGAGGTCACCGCATGCATGAACAAATGTTTACTTGCATTTTATTGCCACTCCAGAATCTAACACACTAGTATTAAGACGTGCAGCATATTTCTCAATTTCCTGTCCATGTTCTCCCCTTTTAATTACAGTTTATTTCCAAAATGCCGGCTTCAAAAATGATGTACAGTTCATACACAAGGTAAAGTTGTGTATTTACTCCACTTGAATACGAGAACTTGTTTGAAAAGTATTGTTCTTTTTGTAAGCACTGAACTGTTCAACTGTAAAGAGGCTGGTAAAAGGGCAAATATTCTTCAGTGGTCACTCATGAATAAACATGAGAATATGTATACCTTTG
This sequence comes from Ptychodera flava, assembly GCF_041260155.1. NCBI lineage: Eukaryota > Metazoa > Hemichordata > Enteropneusta > Ptychoderidae > Ptychodera > Ptychodera flava. The sequence goes on along the minus strand of NC_091937.1, from coordinate 23,975,182 downwards.
ACAAATGACCCCATTTAGCGATAGGGCTCGAGTTTATGAACTGTCTTCCACTGCCCTGCCTTTTATTTTGAATCTTTAAAAGATTTCGAAACACATTATGCAGCACAAAAATTGCTTAAATAAATTCATGTCTGTTTTATCTACTTTTCTGTAAGCTTGATTCAGTTGTCTTCCTGTAGCAAGCATGCACAGGCTCACAGCAATATGACTTACCTGGTCGAAGAGCTGTTTGCCAGTGGTGTTTGGCTGGATGGCAAACTCCAGCTCAGCGTCCATGGTGGTGACGCGCACATTGACCTGCAAAAAATAACAGCAATTTCAGTTGCCATAGGAACAATTTATGAGTTGCCATAGGAACAATTTATAATGCAGAATACCACAACTTTCTACTGAAACATCAGCCTGAGAAGTTTCATAAAAGGGACACCCCTCTACAAGTATCCTATATCTGGTTGTCATATTGTGTGCAGAACAGTTAAAACAGTTCATCAGTCTACTTTACTGTCAAAGTCAAATTGAAAGGCAAGCTTTCGTTAGTCTAGGTGTATGGATTTGTTGAAGAGTCACACATTAATGTATATTATTAAATTATGTCTGCCCCAGTTCACTTATGAGAATCGCAAGAAGTGATTGGGTCGAAAGGGAACTGCAATATTTTAGTTGGATTAATGTTCAAGTACTTCAAGCAACACACGATGTGTTAACCTGAGATTTATATGTTTCAAGCAGCCTCGTCACTGCCAATTTTTAGAAGTGTCAAAATTATGTATCAAAGCAAAGAATTTCTCCCCTAGACTCTGAAAGAGTCTTTACATAAAATAAAAAAACCAACACTTGTGGTTTACTCAACACTTTGTGACTTCATCAACATGTTCTCAAACACTGACATCATTTTATAAATTCACTGGTTGTGGCCCATTTCACTGTATGGTGCAGTACTATACAAACTGTACTATTCAAAACGCCTGAAAGTCTAAACCAACAGGTTGTGGCAACGAGGTTAAAGGTCTACCTAGAATGCGTAAAGTCCATTGTTCAAGTATATTATACAAAAGACATTGTCCCCAAGCCAGGACCAATGCTTGTTGAACACTGGTTGCAGATAGATAGCACACAGTTGCCCCAAATATGCAAATATCAATCATCACTGGCTTGGTTGCCAAATAGTATACAGGCTGCCCTGATGTCCTTCAGCACTATCTTGTTTGCCCAGGAACGGTTTACAAATGATTTATTATTTACCTAGGTCAATCTTTACTACAGGTCGCAAACGAGGCCTGCCTAAACTAGCAGAAATACTCCCAGTGTCATTGGTAACAGGTTTGTGCTGAAGAAACCAGGTCATCAAGATTTTGGACGTACCAACTCCACAGCAACCACCATATAAATTTGCATGCACTTGACAAGAATGCAAACACTGAATGTTACAACTTTCATTGAGTGGCATGCCACACCCAATCAGACAACCTGCCACCTTGTAAGACCTCACCTGTGCCACCGATCTTTAAACAACTGCTATTCAAATACGCAAAGTTTATGACCCCCTCTTTGGCTAAACACTTCTCACTGGTATCTATATTCACTGTTAGCAAAAGATTATTGCATAACCCTTCATTTCAATTTTCCTGACTGGCATGTGTGTGGAAAAAGGTGACTGTGTGGATGTTACTTGGGCAAAAGTTCTGAATCACACACAAACCAAAATAAAATTTACAACAATGGTACCGACAAATAGGCCACATACCATGGAGTTATTTTCACTGAACAATTGTACTGTCAAGTGTATTTTCAATTATTACAAACATATTCCAGCCATTCACACAAAATTAAACATTGCACTTCGTTACACATTTTCATTAATCTACCTTTTCTGCCAAACGCAAAAAATTACACATTTAATTAAACCGAGAAACGACACAAAGGCCACTAATCTATCCGCCATTCACTCATGTTAAAATCTCGCGTTTTAATTATTTACCTTCGGATAAGTGGTAAATACGCCGTTGTTACCAGATCATTCATTTTGGAGCACATCTCCTTATATATTTACCGAATTGATAAATGTATTTTTTTAAAAAATTGACAGGTTGGGTGAATCTTTCTGTGGAACTTTGCGAAGTTCAGAGTGTCAAGAGCGGACACCAAGCACCGACATTAATATTCACCCTAAAATTATTTCACTTTGCACGATTTCCACTGCCAGACGTAAGAAAATATCTAACACGAATCTGTAAATGTAATACTTCCAGATACCACGAAGGGCTGAAAGACGGCCCTGCTTTAAAGAATAGATTACAACTCTATTGAGACAACGCCCAGATTTGCGACTTCGTCGACCAAGAGCAAAGTCACAGACTCTGAAGTTGGTCGTTCATCCACTGTTGCAAGCCCTGTACAACTTCCTGAACGGAAGTCATCTGTAGCAGACTTCAGCAAGGTTCACCTTCACAGACGTTCCACCATGGTGGTAATTTCCCGATAAAATGCCAAGTTTTGGTCTTCACTTACCGGTTTTGGCATTTTGGCGGCGATTTACAGTGACACTAGACAAGTTGGGATTATATTTCCACCGTGTGACTTCTCCGTCGACGGTTACACCTTGTTGTAGCTTCCTACCTGAGTCGAGTCCAAAACTGGAAAAGGTACATACAAAATACTTATCAGTGATAAATATCCTTATCTGGGTGGAGGGGGCCATATTGTTTAAATATTTCGACTTCCGATTAAACAAAAACGCGGACTGTTTCCATACTTTCACGTAGGGCAGTCGGTTGTCCTTGCAGGTGGGGTTCTATAGAAAGTATTTTACGTGAGTAATCCCATTGAATCTCGGTGGGTGAGGTCGACAATGACCGCCCCTCCGACGGGCAGACGCCGGTCACCATCTGGTCTGCCAGCTTTTCCGCACGGTACTGTTACTCTTTCTTGAAACCGGCCTCGGTTGGTTGGTACAGACTTAGAGCCATTTAGTACAGACCTGAACAAAATGACGACACACGGGCGACAATTTGAAACGGTAAACTTACCGGCCGTTGAATAGCTGCAGAGCACAGGCTAACCGACGCAAACCAAGATGGCCGTCTGTAATGGGTGTGGTGTCACCATGTGTCAATCAATTGCCTCGCAATTGTCAGACCCCCCTATAGGGAACATTCAGAACATTGGCGGAAAGTTTGAGTTAGAGTGCGAAGCAATACAGTCGGTGCTTTTATTTAATAAGGATAAAAAAAAATTAAAATAAGGGTGAATAGGCTACATTTGCTAGCTTAAACACATGAAAAGAAGTACTTTTCTCCGCTCGCTGATATTCTGTAAAAAACTAAACGGCCCGTCAGTTTCTTCGATGCAAATGTGTTTTTGGCGATGCACATTTAAAGTTTAGGCCTAGGCCTAATAAGCTTATCTATGGAATTTTGCTCAAACGGTCGACAGGAAGATATGCGACGGATTCAAGTAAACGCGTAACCATATTTCTCTGCGGTTTCCAGGGTGTTTACATAATGTGACGACGCAATCTCCGTTGTGACCGCTTCCAGGTGGAGCTGGTGACACGACCATGACTGAGCTTCGGGAGAGTTACTCATACATTGAAGTCAGTGACATATCTTGTAGAGTATTGCCCTCGGCAAGTATGACGCCCTTCCTATTAGTGTGATGCATTAAAACGACATTTCACCGCTTTTTGCTCCGATATTTCAACATTTGTCGCTCAACTATTGACCGTATCGACTAACAGTGCAATAAAATGAGGGCCTTGGACCCTGTAAAGAGAACACTTGCAATTCTTAGGCATAAATTGTGCAAGTCGGGAATTTTACCTTGGGCTTTTTGAGCTTTCGTGAATAAAGATTCGCTATTGCATTCATTTTTCTCCGGTCATCAAAATCAAAATAGCGGCGCGGTCTTAATACACGTTGCCCGGACCTCCTTCATGACATGAAATTACACGACATGAAATTAATTTGATGTGTCGGTAATTCACTCACTCACTCACTCTGTCTCTCCCTCTCTCTCTCTCTCTCTCTCTCTCTCTCTCTCTCTCTCTCTCTCTCTCTAAAGATATGTGACTGTACAAATGTAGGGCCTACCAACAAAATGTAAAAATAAGATAGGCCCTACGTGTATTTTATCGAAATTATATTTTTCACCAAATGATCATCATCGCGATCGGGCCTGCCATATTGTCAGGCCTAGGTAAGGGTTTTAGAGTGAACTTGATTGCGCAGTCGTATCACACAGAAATTCGCGTAATACAAGGTTGTATAGCCTACTGAAACTATATAACAGAAACTCAAGTTAAAATCGTTGACACTGGTTGAACGTGTACGATGCCCTTTTATTCAATAATGTTGCACTGACGCACCGGTCCAGGTGTGGCGACCTCTGCATACCGGTTATCGGGGACATGTCCGCTTATCGGGTTGATAGCATCTTCAAATTGAAACAAAAATTCTTTGCAAGTTTTGACAGGCAGGGTATTACCACCGATGTGGAAATCGAACGGGGCATTCCACTCGAGCTAGGCGTCAACGTCATTACGAATAACGGTTCAACGTTACACGGTGACCGTTTCAAAAGGTATGTGAGGACGCGCCCTATTATCGCCCCTTTGAAGGGATTACGTAATCCATAAATACGGCGTCAAAGACAGTCAGTGAGACGACCGCGCCAAAGGTACGAAAACAATAGGTGTTCGGTTGAATTGCTCTAACTGTAATTGTAACGGAAACTATTTACATAATGCAGAATGGGCAATGGGATGTGAACTTGAGCTAAGGTATTTAATAATTGTGAAAGCGATGAGATGGAACAATTGTGAACGTCAGCAGACAGGCAGGTTTGATTTTAAACACAGTATATTCATTATTCGAACGGTGGATCAACACACAATCGTTACATATTTTATCCCTGTCCATAGCGACATGCACAGCATATATTTTGGTTCTGTCGGTTACGGTTTGGAATGTACAGAATGAAAACTAACTTTCCGATAATTTAGTTCAGGTGTCCATGGAAACTTGGATGCGGTAGAGGAAGTGAAATGGACTCGTTGAAAAGTTTAGTTGTTCAATTTTTGTGTGTGTGTGCATTGTGCACGGAAGTTGGTGCCATATCGTTGGACGCTGCTTTAGTTCGTGACAACACTACTTCTCCCGTCTTTGTATTACAACTTAGAGGGATTTTGTTTTTCGAAAAAGAAAATTGACGTGGAATCAGAAGTTTTTCCCAAAATCTTTGTTCTGTTTGTTATTTCAGATTATTTTTCTTCTCTTAAAATCTTGTCGAAGTGCCTACACCCTGAATGTGCGTACGTTTAAGTTCGATATAAACTTAATTGTTGACAACTGCAAGATCGTTTGTCCTGCGAGAATAGAGTTCATTGGTTGACAATAATAAAATCGCACATTCACATTGTACGTGTTCGCAAAGATAATAGTTTATATGTCAACATATATACTTTAGGGATGAAGAATCAGAAAATGTATTTGATTTGGAAAACGAAAATAATGAAAATGCTGACAAAATTTCATACAGTTACTGTCTCATAAAATTATTTTTTTATATTCAGTTGACTTTACACCCGTTAAAATAGGAATAAACGAAATTAAATAGGAATTAACTAAAGTAAAAGGAAATTGAAGAAGTTCCCCTCTCTTCCAAAGACGTCTGCAATAGCGTTGATCGCTATTTCAGGTTTGTTACTGAATATAGCTGCACGCACGCGACATCGGACAACGCGACGCTGCCTAAAATTCGGACAAATTTTGTTTTTATATGCGCGGCTGTTGTTGCAGCTTGTAGTCTGCCATGAATTCATACGAATTAGTGTGCCTTTTGGTAGTCATTGTAACTCTAGTGGCTTTTATTTTTGTCGTTTACGCGGAAAGTGCGGACGAAAATTTATTTATGCATATTAATGAGAGAAAAGTGACGTCATTTGCGATCACTGAGCGCAATGACTGGCAGCTGGGATGGCTGAGCCTCAAGAAGTTTATAAAGTCTCTCTCGATCTCTCGGCGAAAGAGCAAAGGAAAATGTAAGTTCGTGTGATTAGGTAAGAAAATCGAACATAGCGATGCTCCCATCTAATCTGCCATCCAACAACCAAACGCGTCACGTCGACTACGGGGCGATACAGTTTTAACATTTTGTACTATCGCTATGATTTGTCTTTGGTCAACAAAGTTTGCAGTTTCCCTTCATTTCCAGGCGAATAGTCAGTAAGCGTGAGGCCTTCTATGACAATGATTCAGGCACATGAGCAGAACACCGCGAGTCCCACAAATTATCGAAATATTTACATGTAATGTTTCTATTGATTGTTTGTTTGTTGTTATATGCCCTACGAACCCTAGATAGCGCTACTATCCGACTCCTGGTACTGGACATTTGTCCCCCAGAGAAACAGGTTGCAATACGTCAACAAAATGAAGTTCCGGTCAATCTCCATATGCACCTGTTTGCAAAAACGGACTCTGATCCATCAAAAACAACGTATGTGGCCCTTAATGAAGTTCTGGTCGGGAAGGAAAACGTTTGCTCGCCAGATAATATATACGCCCGTTCACTTTCGTTTTCTACGGCACCGTTTTTTTCCGATGCCTACCCCAGTCTCTCTGTAGAAAATCCAAATCAACAGATGGATGATGTTGATGATGGGACCCGGATGACTTCTCTATTGAAAATCCTAGGCAATGCTTTCGTGTGCACGGATGATTTTGTCTGTGTCCATCTTTTTACAGAGTGAGTCACTCCAGGCCGCCAACGAGAGCGGTATAGCAGCCATTATGAATGACCCCCCCCCCCCCACCTCTCAATTTCTATTCTATAACTAAAAGGAAAAGGTTTAAAGTTTCTTTGAAAGAAGTCGGAGCAAAAGTTTAAAAAGTTGTGTTCGAGTTTAATCGATAAGGTCCTAGATTTCCCCGCACGCTTTTTAACGCAGTACACGCACTCCCTCAGCTGTCAAACTGAAAGTTCCAAGAAAAATAGCACGAGAAACTCCTACGGGTTTGTCAACACCGAGTTGACACGACGATAAAGTGTAATTTTCTGTATCACTGAACACATCAGCTATACAAACATAGATATCGTACTGATACAACCACAAACTGACGCCAGATTAAAATTTAGCAAAATTAGTAACGACAGCCTCAGCAGAGCAATAAATTCGGTAAATAATTGATATGTTAAAGGTATACTGTCACCTGTTCCATTTTTGCCACAGTTACCATGGAAAGAGAAAATCTAACCAATCGCAGATTTTAAGCGGGTGGCCGCTTTTTAAAAACCGCGCCCTCACAGAGGCATTTCGAATACCAAGGAACGCCCCTTTGACCTTATATGGGCTTATTTATATTACAGGTGACTGTATACCTTTAATGTGTTTCAAGTTAAAGCTATGCAGCGGTCAGTAGAGAAATGGCATGTACACTTTCTGCCGTCATCGTAAACGATATCCAAAACACACAGAGGCGCAATAATCGCGACACATTGTGCAGGCAACCCACTTCAGTCCGTTCAGAAAACACAATATTGTATACAAAGGGAAATATAAATCTTAGACCGACCTGGTCACGTGACTTTTTGCCACCGAGTCTTTTAAGTTTAAGGAGTGAGCTTCTCATCGCAGTAACTTGATTTCCTATTTGGAATGGATCATTAGATTTTATGGAGGGAAAAAATCGTTAGAGCGAAAAACAGGTCACTTTCACCCTCATTTTCTAGCGCCATTAACACCCCCCCCCCCCCCCCGCCCGGCCGTGTCTCCCTTCTACCTTTAGGGTCTAAACCAACAAATGCACTACTGTGTTACTCGCGTACGGCCTACGAAATTCTGACGGAATAACTTAATGTGCCCGCATGCATAAGTACTCCCCCTTGTACACCGTTTTGATCGAAGTTAGTCACTGCGGGCCGCCTACTTGAATTTACGGCAAGAACAAATACTTGCGTGTTTCTGATCCTTGGCAAATGACAAAAAAAATGGCATTTTGTTGCTTTTTGTTCTATTATCTCTTACCGAGCTACTCCGGTGTGAGCATACATCACAGTGCCATGTTGCTTTCTAGGTTTCAATGGTTTTCTGTGAAGGGAATGCAGCTCCCCATATCGAGACTGTATGTCGATATCCCAAGCTTATCGTGTCTTAGCCGTAGTATATTTTTGATCCTATCCCAACGTGGCTATTGTTTCTGAGCAGGAAAATCGGACGCAAGGCATGCAGGTCTTGAAGTGACTTGCGCGTATACATACATACATACATACATACATACATATATATATTATATATATATATATATATATATATATATATATGCGCCTGAAACAGGTCTCCCAACATGACTTGAGAAATATTTATCGAGTTCAACTTAGCAGTACTTTGGAATATAAAAAGTACGTGTCACGATGGTTTGTCAAATTGAGGTATATATATATATATATATATATATATATATATATATATATATATATATATATATATATATATATATATATATATATATATATATATATATATATATATATATATGCGCCTGAAACAGGTCTCCCAACATGACTTGAGAAATATTTATCGAGTTCAACTTAGCAGTACTTTGGAATATAAAAAGTACGTGTCACGATGGTTTGTCAAATTGAGGTTTTCCGAGAACAAAAGTAATGGAACTCCTCGAAATTGTCAACTGCCGAGTTAATCTGTAACGACGATAAACTGAAATAATTTTGTGTATCATGAAAGCCCGAGCGCCGGGCATATAATACCCACCATAAAATCACTGTGGGAAATTCGATTAACTGATTAAATTTAAACCCTTTGCTAAAATTGATAACAGCGCGCAGCTGCAGCCGCGAAATAGATTAAGTTTGTTACTGAAGGTAACGATATTCAAAACACACAGAGACACGCACAGAGCGACATTATGCGCAGGAAACAACTTCACTTCGTCAAGAAGTAAAAAATATATAGAAAATGTGAAAAATTAATAAAGATCTCGGACCATTCTGGTCATATTTGACCTCTTCCTACTGCATGGGTTTTTAAAGAATTCGCTGAATATATTCTACGGAATTAATCGCGTCAAATTGTGTAGGAAAATATGCTGAAAAGTTTCAACATTGCTACACATTTTTTATGTCCGGTAACTGAGAAAAAATTGTGGGATTCTGAAAAGAGCTTTGCATACCGTGCCTCTGTTTATTCCGACAAAATTGTCCAATTATTTGACGGAGAAAATTCGCATATCTGTATTCAGACAGCCCCTCCCGAGATCCTCAGTGTAGTCCGTCCGTTATATGATAAGTCAACTTTATTAACAATTAAATTGGACTATAAATTAACCGTGGATGTAAAGACGTACACAATGTTGCGACATGAGCAGAGTGCCCCCTCTCTTCCCTGAAAACAAAGCCGAAACAAAGTTCGGCACTCGTGATCAGTGATAGCCCTGACAAGATTTATCTTTGAAACAAACTGCACAGTAAATGTCTGATCAGTTTGCATTCGCAAATTCAATTGCTCCTGACAAAAGGAATACCTGTACTTAAGCGGAAAAAGTATACTAGTTTTCGCCTTTTTAATTTATTCAAAACAAAGTGGAATGTGGGAACTCGTTATGGGATATAATTAATATCAAACAGCCAATTTTTCGGTAGATTGTTCTGGAAATGACGCCCTCCGTTTGTGAGAAAATCATTTTGCTCTTAAGCAAAAATTTCCGCTTGATAATTGGAATAATGCGTGTCATTTTATTTGTCTTTTCTGTCTTGAAGGGGAAGTTTCGTGAGGTTGAGAGATGTCGACAAAATGACGGACATCTAACGATGCACAAAATTTCCAAAAAACGGTGTAGAAAGAGAGTTTGTTCAATGTGAACACATGCCTAAGTCGGAATGTCGCCAGACGTTGTAGCTGAGGACGGGAGAGTGCTAGCTCTCGTACCACACAACAAACAATTTTAATCTCAAAAGTATTAGATGAATGCGAGATATTATTTGAAAGTGCGCACGTAGCTAACAATTACCAGCACCATAACATTGAAATATCCACGTTCTCTCACCTGAAAGAAAAGAGTGCAAACTCGTACATGTTGAAATCAAATAAATGAGATTAATTGGGTTTCAATATACCTGACCCGATTAATTCTTGAATATCAAAATAACGCCTTTTTAATTGACAACTTGCCACCCCTGTTTAAACACTCCATATCAGATGCATGTCGATAGTGTTAAGTAACGTATATTTTTAAGCTTTTATCGCCTCAACGCACATTTTCTTTACAGTATCTTGACTCTTGGGTACACCGCTGCCAATATACTGATAGCACAGGTAGATTTTACATGCCTCTCTTTATGGACCCCGGTCTTTCTATAGTACTGTGCAGTCCGCTTCGAGTTCAGCCGTAACAACGAGTTTGTATCATTATCATAACCCTAGTCATTTATATCATATGTTAAAAGAAGATACATGATAATGATGCTGCCCATAGCTACGACAATGACATGACAACGTCCCGGCAACTTCGACGGTGACCTTGTCAACATAGACGCTCTAACTCCACCCCCCCCAAAAAAAGAACCAAAACACTGAAACACATTCTTCAAACGATGCAGAGGATACCCTCGAAACAAACGATGATGACGTCGACGACGACGACGATGATGATGATGATGATGACGATGACGACGACGACGACGACGATGACGATGATGATGATGATGATGATGATGATGATGATGTGGAGGACGGTTATGGCGAATATGGTGATAATGGTAATAAGTCATATTCTTAAATCCTCCTAATCTTATAGGTATGTTGTCTTATATCCTTGACAGACAAAATGTTTAAAAAAATATTGATTTTTTTTCAATTTTTTCAATCATAGGAGTTGTCCATGTGATTACGATAAGATGTAGTATCGAACACTGCATGAGTCATCCTCTATCTGACTTTAGTCAAACGATTTATTCTTTGTGAATTTTCTTTTCGCGAAAAAGGGTCCACAAAATAGGATTGTATGTTTCCTAAAAGCTTCATACGCGGTTTCTCCGGTGATAAGCCGGGCTTCCATGTGTGGGCGACCAACTGAAATTATACAAATTCCTTCAAGAGATAAGAAATGATACTCGAAATAGTTATCGCGGCAGAGAATGCGAATGCCGTAAAAGGGTGCGATTCAAAGCAATTATTTCTGCGATGCAGATTAATTTAAGTAGTTACTTGGGAGAGTGGCCCTATTGTTAAAATATTTTCATTGTTAACTATGCCAGTCTTCCGAATGTCCTGACCTTTGACCTATCAACAATCGGGCAATGTTTCATACGCCCGGACAAACAGACTTTGACCGGAAATATATGTATATATAAGTGTTTCGATCTGCCAGTCACCAGGTCATAGAACTGCAGTAACCTTAGTTTTATACAATTGTCGCGATGAAGCTTGTTTCATGTCCGAGTTTTCCGACCGTAACGGTATTAGCTTCATTGTGAGGTCAATGCACTTAACCGACGGACACACTTTTTTTTTTCAAAAGCAATATTATCCTCTTATACGATATATTTTCAAAACGTAGAGAATGGTTGCAACTGTTTACTCAAACGATAAAGGGTATATATATTTAGAGTGAACAAACTCAATTTTGGTATTGATGATGAAAATTAATTTAAGTTAAAGACGTGATACTGCTACTGATCTCATTTAAAACTAGAGTCGATGTGGAAAAAAAACTCAATTTTGTCTGGCATTATCTGTTCTTATTCTTAAATTGCAGAAATTGAAAGACTAACATTCAAAAAAGTGATTAAAACCATGATAAGCACAATTGAAATGATTCTTATTCCAAATGTAAGAACTTTATCGCCAAAAAAATTGTCGCCTTGTTACACAGTAAAAACATAAGAAAAAAGGAGACAGGAAGACGGGTAATTTGCACAAATTTGCGTAAATTCACACTTCTTTCTCGCCCATACAACTGTTTGTCGAGCTAAAAAGTGAACCCGACCAATATTTTAATCATGGGTTGCCGAATCACTGAAAATTGAATGAACCAATGAGTGATTTGAGCATACTACGCTGAGTTATGTGCAACGCCCTCTGTAGTTGTTTTCATCCTCGATATCTGAATGTTCTATACTCGGAATACCCTGATTTGTTAAACTATTCAGACTAGCGAAGAAACAAGATGAGCACTTCCATCTCAGTTATTTTGAATTTGTACCTGAGGCACAACATGGATTATCAGTGTACTTATGGACACCCTGGTGCTGCCCGTCAGCTTGAGGCATTTCATGGAAGTACATGCCTGTCACGAAAACAGTTTGAGAGAAGATAAATAAAAAAAAGAACTCGTATATTTTAATTCGTGACATTGATGCGTGCAGATTCTTGCATACAATAATAAATCATATTATATCGGGCATATCGGGCTCCAGTACTTCTTTTTGAATAATGCAAGAACTAGTCTTTCAGTTCCCACGTGGCCAGATGCCAACTTTGTCAGCATAACGCGCACGCGTCAGTCGAACCGAGCACCTTTGAGTACACAAAGCAAAGCATCACAAACAAACTGTAAATGCTAACAACTTAGGTCTGTGTGGATGCGAAGTGCTCTGAGCAAAGCGTGACATCAGAGTAAACAAACAAACGGAACTTAGTGATATTAAAAGGTCCAGTGATTATAACTTTTGACAATGGTTACAATTTTGTTTTCAATATGATTTTGTTCTTCTCCTCAAAGCGTGTTGGTATACACAATATTCAGCTTGTCAACTCAGCCTGTACATCTGACGATGTAAACTGCGTTATAATTGTTGACAAGTGAATTCTGCCCCAGACAAAAACTCAAAACATGTAAATAATAACACGTCATTTTACATATATAGTCGCTATGTTGACAAGCTAAATACTCGATGTTTTAACATTCCTTTGGGAGCAGAATAAGAACTTGCGATTGACATACAAAATAAAAATAATTAAAAAATTCATGAAAAATTAGCATTACTGGCTATTTAAGGTACTACGCGCCTCGAGATTGGAAGATTAAAACTTTTTCTCAAACTTTCCCTAAAGAAACCGTAAACCACCCCCTTTCGAGATCACGAATAACATAAAGGGTCACCGTGCAAAATTTTTTACTAGAGAACCAAGTTATCCAATATTAAAGGTACTTGATATTAAAAATGTCTGCCGTCCATATGTTAATTCTATGATGAAAATTAATTATCCATGTGCAGAAAATTAAGCCAGTGAAGTCCGCTTTGCTCCAATACAGATTTGTTCTCGAAGTTCGATGACCTAACACCAGTCCGGGTCAGCTCCAAAATTGGAGACTCATTATGATAATGTATTCCGGCATTCAGCCAATCATCGACCAGATTACATCATTAATAAAGTACAGGTCACGCTGGGTCACAAATTACCCACCAAGTGTGATCGGCAGTTTTGGGCCGCTTATTAAGCCCCTGTCTTGTGAATTTCGACGAATTTCGACAGTCAACATAATCCACGTGTTCTGCACAAGGTCATGTCCAACAAGGAGTCCGATTAGTGAACAAATATTCGAAATATTGACGATTCATTTCTACCCCCAGTTTATCGATTTCGCTCAAGTACCGAGAATCATTTTGTGGATGTTCGTCATCTCTATTAGAAATACTGTTATAAAGGTTATTTGTGTAGGTACGCGTATAAAATTTTGCAAGAAAGAAGAGCAATGTCAGAGCTTTAAAACGATACCTGTTTTGTAGTTGTCAAACGCAGACTAAAAATGGTACGCGATTTTGAAAATGTGTTGACAAAGTGGCCACACAAATGTTCCCCATACGGTAGAATTTGTATGGCTGCCATCTCCGATACAAATGGGGTATTCTGAACGACCTGTGTGGGTACACGATTTATATTTCGCAGGACTTCAAGCCAGAGTCTAGGAATCACAGCGATATATGAGGTTTGGTTGTCTTAGCCAGAATAAAACTGGTACGCGATTTTGAAATTGTGTTTTGACAGAGTGGCCACACAACTGTTCGACATTATGACAGAATACGGCGCGGGAGTTCGACACAGTATGGCGTACGTAACGAAGGACGCATGTGGAGGTTGCCAGGAAATATAATTTTACTGATGGCGCGCTGGTCGCTGATTGGCTAATGAGAGGGGGAAAATATTATGGTATAGCGTCTCCAATTTTGGAGCTGACCCGGACTGAACACTGATGCTACCCAAGGGGGTATAGTCCTGTGACAATGGAAACTTAGCTATAACGCTTAAGGTAGTATGCGCCCCGAAGGTGGAAGACTTAAAATTTTGCTCAAACTTTTCTCAATGAAACTTTCATTCTCTTACCAAATCAATAACAAAAATCAGGGGTCGCCGTTCAAAGTTTGGAACTAGCAAAACAAATTGCTAAACATTTTGCAATATTTGACATTCAAAATGACCGCCACCCCTGAGTTAACTCTATAGGGTAAAATCAAATTTTAGATTTTCGAAAAACTAAGACTGTGAAAGCTTTTCTTTCTCTAAGAGTTTTAAAATGAGCCCCAACATGGGGTAGATCAGAAAAGAATTGTAGAAATTTGAGAGTCCGAATGTCTGTCCCCGAGGTGCGTTCTACCATAACGTGTTTTCATTATTATTGTTCTGTTTGTAAAATACAGTTTCTTGCTCTATCTCAAATTAATTTTGAATGTTTGATTATTGAACTGTCAACTCACAACACAACACTTCAAGTTGAAATGTCAATTCTGTTGTTGACATTGGATTTCAGTCCTGACTAAAATTTATTTATCGACAAATACATTGTATGATGTACATGAAGTGTTGTGTATGCAAAGGTGATAGTTGGTACTTCAACATATTGAGGGCGCACACAAAACTGTACATGTTTTCTAGACGAAAATAATGATTATACTGTTGAAATTTACAGCTGATGTCCTTGTACAAGTAACGTGTAATTTTAGTAAAATTGTGATGCATTCGCGCAACATGATGGTGATTTGATAAAGGTGTAATAAAATTGGAAAGAATACAAACTGTTTTAAATTTACTGTTCGACACGGTAGTAAATGAGTCACACATAATTGTCTAACAACTCGAGCTTCGCATATCGATCGACCGCTGCTGCTCGCGATTGGCGCTTCACCAAAGCGGCGAAAACACTGTCGTAGAGGGCGTGTGTCACAGAGAAAAACGGGGAAACCACCTGTTGGACTACTGATTACGTCATCTTTGCAACCTGTGCCGTATTTACATGTGATCAAAATAGTAACAAAAGTTGTTGTGTACGTGACACAACACCGGGTGCACAGTTTACCCTGGACTACCGGTGACGCGGCGATTACATCGATGAAGTATGGATCGCGGCATCCCTGATCTGCCGAAAGCTTAACGACTGATGAAAACCAAGCGATTACACATGTAGATCAAGAAGGCTCGATGTAAGGTAAACTGCTAAACTTAATACTTTGGGATCTCAGACAAAGAAGATTTTCCATTGTGAGATCACTGACTACCGGCGTAACCTGAGAAAATCCCAAGTGACGCTGCTTAAAGAGAAGTTCGGAGAGCTATTCAAGCATTTCGTAAGGACTTTAAAATAAAGTAAGTTTATTCACTTAAATAGTGCGCCTCATTTTCGTCGAAAAAGAGTATTTTCCACCCGCAACTGTCTACTTGCGGTAGCATGCTGCGACATGGCAGTAAAATTTCCCAATATCGATCGATTCCTCTATTGACTCGTTTTCGCAAACGACACCGAAACGCGCTCCTAATTGACACAGTGTATTGGAAGTGTAAATTGAACCCATGTAGTAGTTTCCGTAAAAAAAAAATGCTCGACTTTATATGTCATTGCACACTGCGACATCACAGCGACTCTTAAAATTATACAGAAAGAATCGCTCTGAAACGGGGTTTCAACACATTAACTTTAACAGGAGTGTTTTAGTTGAATCGATAGCCCGGTTTGCTTTTAGTTCAATAGAATTGCAGGTGTACATATCTTAACGGCCTCCGTCAATGGTCAATCAGACATGTTACTCGAAGTTCGCAGTTTTTGTACCCTTAAGAATATCAAAAACGTATTTAATCTCTCCCTACCGTACAAATCGCTTGACATTGTCAACCTGTTTGCTATAATTGTCAAGGACGACACACTACAGGAAAGCGCGGGGACGCCTGGTTAAGAATGACTTTTAAAACCTGCAATTAATATGACTCGAATGTATAGATCGAGCCAGGGTTACAGAAATCGATACAATAGACGCGTGCAGTTTCATCCTGTCATAAAAACATGAAATGACTTCTCACAGACGACTCTGACGTAAACTCTCCCCAAAAGATAGTGATGACTTTATTTGCCAAGGTTTGTAAAGATTTGCCAGTTTAAAGAGCAGTAAATGTGGGGCTGTGAGTTTATGTCTAGTATTCATTATTGCCGCCCAGGGCGATATGCAAGAGACAGGCCCGGGCCCATCGTAGCGATTGTACACCCACTGCTCGAACACAATACCGTCCCAGTAAGCACCTGTCGCACACTAGGCTAGCTAGGCACGTAACTTGCATCTATTTAACAAGTCCCCTATTTGTTCACCAGTGTTTTGAGATCCCAGCAGACGCGGAATGTTGTTATTAAATATTTTCCTAGGACACCGTTACACGTGAATAAACGACTTATATCGGATAATTATTGACTCTTAAAATACCGGTGCACGACGTGAATTTATTATTTTTCAATTGTTTGTTCCCGGTGACATAGGGAAGGCGGAAAGAGCGGGATGATGGCGACCGGCAACGGATCTGAAGTCGACCTGAGCCGCAGAAATTTGTACACATTCCCGACTTACCTAACCAAGGGATCCGGCATTCTGAGGCTTAAATTGCAGATTAATATGTTGAAGAGTCTACCTCCAGAGATGGCAAACATGAGGGAACTGGAAGAAATTTTCTGCAGTAACAACCAGTTCGAGGAGTTTCCGGAGGTTTTGTGTCGCCTGGACAACCTGGCATCGCTAGACATGGCCGGAAATAAACTGAAAAACTTACCGGCTGAAGTGGCGAATTTGAAAAACTTGAAGAAGCTGTGGTTGGGATGGAATGTGTTTCATGAGTTCCCGCTGAAATCCTGCGCTAGTGAGCTAACGGCGCTGAAAGAATTGCATCTGTGCAACAACAGCATCGTCGACGTCCCGGAAAATATATTCGGTCTTGAGAATCTGGAGATTTTCGACCTGAGCCACAACAAAGTACAGGAGCTTCCAGAAGCGATTGGCGATTTGATCAATCTTAAAACACTCGATATCAGCTACAATATCATCGAAGCCCTCCCCTATACCGTGTGCGATCTAGTTCACCTTAAAACACTGAAGGCATCTTCCAACCAAATCACGCGCCTTCCTAGCGAGTTTGGCGAGTCGCTGCATCAGGTAAAAGTGTTGAATTTAGCGGGGAATCCACTGGCCAACCCTCCGATAGACGTATGCAACAAAGGAATCGACGCCATTCGCAAATACCAGGAACAGAGACGCGAATCAACAGAGAATAATCGCAAGAATGACCT
Source organism: Ptychodera flava (assembly GCF_041260155.1). Lineage (NCBI taxonomy): Eukaryota > Metazoa > Hemichordata > Enteropneusta > Ptychoderidae > Ptychodera > Ptychodera flava. Next base: position 23,957,630 of record NC_091937.1, on the reverse strand, counting down.
CGCTGACTGTGTCGAAACAGGTAGGAGTCAAACATGAGAGAGAGAGAGAGAGAGAGAGAGAGAGAGAGAGAGAGAGAGAGAGAGAGAGAGAGAGAGAGAGAGAGAGAGAGAGAGAGAGAGAGAGAGTGAGAGAGAGATTAATCGGGTCTATTACCATCCAGACATTTCACCATGCCAGTAAGAGCTATGTTCGATTGGTAAATGTCCGCAAGGATACCTGTGTTCTGTACCCAATTATTTGGTTAATGAACCTTCATTCGGCGTCAGAGTAAAATTTCTGGAGCAGGCTTGTTCATTTTTACTCGATCGACATTCCCCTCAAGCTCAATTTATCTTATGCCTAATCTTAAACAAAGTTAATGCACAGACTTTTGTTCAAAATCATAAATATGGATAATGAGAATATTAATGAAGAAAAAGCTGAAATATTGCCAGGCAATTAACCGTGGTTAGCCTCAATAACCAGTTGGTAAGGTAAAGCACAATGACTTATAGCGACGACTGTTCCTAGAAATACATAATGTAACCCTGGCAGCATAATGTAATGAGTATTGGGACAAGGAAAAACGAAATGAAAGCCCTAATACAGTATTGTTAATTTTTTTATTGGTGACTTGTCACGTTTTTGGCAATGCCGTTCCACACAAGAGGGGGCCAGTGATGCAACAGATGTCTGGCCTAATCTATTTTTTTCCTGATTTAGAGGGAAGGTCATCAAAGCTGGACAACTGCCTATATTTTACGTTTACTTTTTGTGCATCACGCACAAGTTGTGCAGATAGCATACATACAAAGAAGCGGATCTTAGCGTGTTTTGGTGGAGGTTTCAAGGTACTTATCGAGTTGACGAGATCTAAATAGAGACTTAAGTTAATTATGACAACGCTCTGGGTAAACAAAACCAAATACAATGTTTGCAGACGGATGCTAGTCAGTTTTTATGAGAAATAATAAGCGGAATGACTCGCTTGAGTGTGCTGCACAAAAAAGTCAACGTAACAACTCTCCGGCTTAGGTAATCTTCCCTGTAGAGGGTATTGATAATACTTGATGTTTTGATTAAATCTACAGCAACAAGATGAAATTGAAAATGTGTTGCTTGTGTGATGTAAATATCTAGAATTCTAAGTTTTTGTTGTAAAGGGACAAAACGCCCATGATTTCTTGAAAATATCTCTGGGATACGATACGATGAAAACATGTTGCCCCATCCTTCAATACAGTATAAATGTGTTTTAAGATTAAAACAAGAATTGGTTTGCTTGTCCGGAAATGGATCTCTTCAAAATAATATTCTTTACCTTTCGCTTGAATTCTGTCATTTCTGAACCAAACATGTCAGTTGCATTATCACGTGTGAAGGCAAATATTTTAAGATGACCACGGCTTTAATTTAATTCGCGTTTTGGAACCGTTGTTGAAAAACTGATTGCCAGCCATTTCAGCCATACATGTGAAATCTACATTTTGTTCAGTACAAGACATCTACTCACAAAATGCCGTTGCTAACAAATGCAACGACGTTGCTACGTAGCAGAAAAAAAAACAAACTAATTGAAACTTGTACATTCCGTTATTGATGACATACACAGATATTACCGTCCAGTTTGATCTCAGCTTATATCGCAGAAGTGGATTTAGTGTCGTTCTCGTTGTCCTCGTGACACTAACTACCACCTTGTAATGAAAGGCAGTTATATGTAGTGGCCATGAACGTATTATGCTAAGACCTCGGAAAATATGTTTCAGTCAATGTTATAGTTACTTCTCCTGAACTTTCTGGTGTAAGTTTAATAACCTCTTTTGTGATCTGATCTGAATGCATTAAACACTATTGGAATTAATTTAGGAGAATTGGATCTTTGCATTGTTCAAATTTATCGAAAGTGTTAAGTGTCCTTTAGCTAAAAGTTGCAATATTACAAATTATCCATAAAAACAGGTGTATTACGTAAAAAGAAAAGCAGATAGAGCTTACATTCACAGATTAAACCAACGTTACTACACTATCCCGAATAAGTTCCAAACGTGTTATTAAAATAGAAAAGAGAGAGAGAGAGAGAGCGAGAGAGAGCGAGCGAGAGAGAGAGAGAGAGAGAGAGAGAGAGAGAGAGAGAGAGAGAGAGAGAGAGAGAGAGAGAGAGAGAGAGAGAGAGAGAGTATCAAAGAACTTCGCCAGATTTCAGCGTGAGATTTTCTGTGTTATTTGATTTAATTTTACAACGTTTGAAAACTGTCCCGAGCGAATGAAAACGGTCTTCAAAAATGTGCTGAATCCACAAACTTTGAGGTTCCTAACACGCGGAAGCGTTTCTAGGGTCCTGCAAAACGTTGTTTACTTGTTAAATAATTGATTCTGCACTCAGTGACCGATATTTATTTATAGTATTGAGTCATCCGTCTATGGATATGATACAGGTGCAGGGGACGTTAAATACAACACCAGTTAAAACTCTAGTTACAAAGGAGGTGCTTCGTTACGATAGGATCACGTGACTGACCGATCGCCTTCATCGCCCACTAAAGCCTTGTATCGATTTTGCAGGCCAGGGGGTGAATCTAGTCTAAGGGTATAGGTGTGACGTCATCAACCACTAATAGCTCCTCTTTGATAAAAATGGAGAAAACATCACAATAAAATATCCCGAGTTTCATACGAAACAGAAATTTGGATACAAAGTGTTTCCATTTGTTGTTTACTTTTACAGACTCCGGTCGATTGAAACATATATTTGCCAATGGAGGGGTCAAAAGACCTGATCATTCGCCAGTCAATACATAAAGCAGACGATATATTGCCTTCTATAAACCCTGAAAACACTTGACTTAAACAATGTAGAAGCGGTGACACTGCTATACATAAACGATTTATTGTCGTCTGCAAACCCTGAAAAGAGTTTGCGCAATGTGCTACGATCACGTCAAGGTGTTGAAATAAATCGAGCTGTGTCGATAAATTGATAGCTTATAAAAAAGAACGATAACCGTCATTTTAAATATCTTCATTATATTTGTTCAAGAAATAAAGTTCATTTTATTCTTTCTCGTCTTCCTAGAATGAAATACAAAGAATTAGTCATATAAACGCAACGCTTATTGTACAATGTGCTATTGTTGATAGACGGGCTTTCAAACTGTTGAAGAGCGGAATATCAGGTATTTCGATGTGATCGGAAAGCACATATTGGGCATTCATATCCTTCTTCATTATACTCAAAGGCAGCTAAACAGCCAATGATGAATCTGTCACAGGTAGAAATAAATACCAATTTGACTCGTGCAAGTTCACTTCTATCCCGAATTCATACAACTTTTCGAGACACAAACGTCTTTATCCGACAGTTAGTGACACTTAAAATTGAAAATGGGCGCCATTCCTGTGTTGATTCCATGCACAAAAATTAGATTTCCAATTTTTACAAAAATGAGCCAGTGAAAAGTTCTTTTACTTCACAAGCTTCAAAATGAGCGCCCCCACAATGGGTAGACCAAACGAATATTGTTGTCCGAATATATGTCTCTGAGGCGCATTCTACCTTAATTATATGTAAAAACAAAACGCGCCCTCTCTCCTTTGCCGATTGAATCTTATAAATTTACATGTACGGATCATGATAATATTGCATGCAGTGTATCTGATGAGTCTGCATAGTCGGTCGGACTTAGTGATAACTAAATACGATTATGCTGAAAAAAAAGCAATGACAAAAACTACTAATTTCGAGAAATGCCTTAGCAAGCGTGGACTAGAAAAAACATATAACAGCCATAACACAAGAACAGACTGAGGTGTTTGTAAGTATGTATTTGTCTCTGAGTATTTCGTATCTCCCAAAACATTAATGATGAGTCGAGAATTTTCAAAAATATAAATTGTATGATTTACTTTGAAGAGATCATGTCATCAAGAGCATTGTTTTTCTGTTTACAATGATCTTTTAAAAGTATGAAAATAAAACTATACCAAAATGTCTTTTCTTTGAATTGTCCGCACGGCTTCACATACACATTTCGGCCTCAAGGTCTCAAATTGAGCAAGATATCAGTCGAAATAAAGCCAAGCTGTCAGAACTTACATAAACCAGGAAATATGCTTGGAATTTCACCGGCTTAATGTCTGGGATTACCTCAGCTCAGGACAAGTATTCATTTGCGGTTCCCCTTCGGTGCGGGGAATTTTCAATTGCCTCAGTCCGAACACCGCAATGACAGGTGGTCGTGCATTTTTTGGCGTAATCCGGCTCACATGAAAAAGACATTCTCCATGGTGGTGTCGAAAGCTGTGACAACACATCATATACAGTTAATCGTTCAATAAAAGGCTCATATATAGCCGACTAGGAATTAATACCGTCGCCTATGCGGTTACCCACACGACCTAGTTTAGTTGACCAATAAAACGCGGTGCGCAGGTGCAGGTTGTTCGTGGCTCTTGAGAGCAAAGCCAGTGTACATATCGACTCCGATTACCTGCGCAAGCGCAGACGCATTCTAACATTACTACCCAAATTTAGTGTGATAGAATGTATCGATGTAGTTTCATAGAATATACATCTATCAACATTGAATCTTTATAACAATATCATTTTACATATACATTTTTACAAATCCATTTTTCCGTATCACGACTGTGTCAAGCAACAGGTCTCCCAGTTTCACACTCAAACTTTTCAAAACGGTCAGACGGCAAAATTAGTCAAAACAGTTAAAACTATTGTTGATATGCTATTATAAAGTTGTAAATTAAAGACTGTTGATAAGGAGGTGCCTTTTACACAGAGTGAATGTTTATGGACGGCAAAAGCAACTGTGAAGGCGCACATTGTCTACCACAATTCATGCTATTATTATTAAAGTTTATTTCAGATAATGTGTCCATGGCAGCATTACACTAACAAACGGAAAGTTATACTGAAATGATCAAAAAACCCCCCCAAAAAAAAACAACAAACAAAACAAAACAAAAAAAACAAAACCCAACACACACAGAAAAAAGAAACAGAGATAAAGAGTCAATAATCACTTACGAGAGAAAGAGTTAAATTGTACATGTGTACAACTGCCTCCTCCAGAAACGGAAAATCTTACTATCGCAATTCCAGTCTGAATCACATATGGCAGAAATCAATGCGTTTGAAGATCTGTCAATTCTGCATTTACAGCTGTGAATACTATGTCGGATAACTTCCCCGAGAGACATAATATTGTTAGACACAAGATATTTGAAGCACTGCTACCAGGAGATACGCCTAGAAGCCTCCTCCAAACATAGTTATACATAACTTTTAGTTTGTTCAAAACTTTGGATTTGTAGTTAAACCACAAATGGCAGCAATAAATATTCCTAGAGTAAGCAGAAAACAACACTTTGACATCAGTATAACAGTGTTTACACTGTCTCAATAGCATATTGCCTCTAACACAGAAAGTACGTCTTTGTCGTTCAATAATGACATCATCAGCCTTATCACTAGTAATAACATGCCCCAAGTGATTGTGCTGAGCATAACACAAGGTGTACGAGCCGGTAATTTTTCTTCCATTAAAAACCATACATTCCGTGTTTTGGTGAATTATAGATAATGTCATTTTCTTTACCGTAATCTTCACATACTTGGAGGAGATATTGTAAACCACTTACACTTAGACTGTGAAGAGTAATTTAATCTGCATAGCTTAAGTTATTTGCTATGACACCACAGATATTACAGCTTCTGAATTACATCATCAATGTAAATGTTACAATGTCAAGGAGAAAGCACCCCCCTGCCTTACACCATTACGTACTGAGTGCCACTGAGACACGGAATTTCCCCATCGAACACAAAACAAGTGGTTTCTGTAACAGAAATAAAGTAATCTTACTATAGAGAGGGACATTCCTATCGGTGAGCTTCTGCATTCAAGTGATTCGCGGGGTCGAAATGTATTCACGGGTTCGATGAGCAAGCAAACGAAAATCGCACCCTCTTTGCTGGTACAGTATTCGACTATTAAGAATAAACAGAGGTCTGTAGAATGGTTACGTTTGAAACCAAATTGAAGATAATGAGAAATCATATGATACTGACATCTATGCTCCAGCACCTTTGAAAGAATAGTAGCCAACACAATGGGACGGTAGTTTGAGACGTCACTGGCCAGCTTTGCTTTATCTTTGATGATAGGAACCAAAATAACATCAGTGAGACGAGAAGGCAAATAACCATATGGGAAAGCATTGCTTTAAAAAAATGCGCAAGCGGCGGAAGGATATTTGTGTGTAAAAACTTTAGCTCCTCTGCTGTAAATGTTGTGAGCTCCGCCTGATTTCTTATCGGGTAACTGGTAGAAGGCTTCAATAATTTCGTCCTTGCAACGAAATGGTCAGAGGAGAAAACAAATTATCTCAGCTTCTCCTCTATATCCCTCTTCCCCGAAACAGAAGACACTGAATTTAGAATTGCACTGAAATGATTCTGCCACATTTTAGCAACATTAGCATGCCCAGATGCATCGGTCACTGTATATGCTAAATGAGCTTTATTGCTTGAACTTTTCTGACCTCGTTCCAAAACTTCTTTTGTTCATTACACTGTAAGTGATTAGCCCTTAATCAGCTCTAATTTTGATTTTCATTTCTCGTAAAAACACGAAAAAGATACTTGAAATTAGCCCGTCGCGAATTCAGCATCATAGATTATGAATATTTGGATTCCAGTGCATATAGGTAACGTAAGTAAGGAGTAATGATAGGAATATCATGTTTGTATCAGAAATGTTCATATATACGAATTTGTTAATACCATAAAAATTTAAGCTGCAATATTGATCTCTAATTATGTTATGTGGCCCTGTGAACACTGTCATTGGCGCGTTGACCTTAAACCCACACTACCGTACAACTGACAGTTTCTACATGTGAAACAACCTTCCTTACTTTCAGATTTTGGTGGTGACGACCGAAGAACCGATAGAATTCAAAATCCAAAGACAAGGCCAAGGAAATCGTCACAAGAAGAACAAAAGACTCGGCACCACAGCGTTGATGGTAACGGGAAAGTATCTGCCAGGATCGATCCAAACAACTACGTAAGTCTACCTAAAGGTCAATGAACTCTTAAAACGTACAATGAAGGTGTTTATACTTGTTACTGATCACTGCTCGTCAGTTCCCGCCAGGTTCGATTTTTTAAAATGAACATATAGATTTACGTGTGTGAATGAATACTCACGGCGTTAGGTAAGGAAATTGGCATCTCTCTCTCTCTCTCTCTCTCTCTCTCTCTCTCTCTCTCTCTCAGTTTTCAGTTTTATGTTGTTCCTCTCCGTTCGTCTGTCTACATACCTACTGATCTGATTGAAACATTACTATTTTTCTTTTCCACTGTAGGAAAACCACATTATACACGTTTCAAGTGATATTGAGTTGAAAGTGTCATCAGATGCCGTGAAGGAAGAAGTCAACGTCACGGCAGAATTCGTCGAAAACCCGGCGTTTCCTCTGCTTCTCGGAGACCACGAGTTCATCGTGACCGATTTCCTGGACTTGGGACCCGACGGACTGACCTTCAAAGAACCGATGCTGTTCAACTTGAAGTGCCATGATGACCTTGACGACAAGATGCGCGAGATCGTTGTCAGGACAACGAATGATGATGGCTCATGGAGTGATGTGAAAACGTGGAAGGTGAGACTTCTGGTGGCGTTTTATGGTCTTCTTAGAGATCAATGTCCCACATCAACGTGTACTTTGCGCCTTCACCAACCGAGAGATCCCTGCCTCTGACTACTTCACCAATTTTCTTCCAAATTTCAAATTTGCAGCATTCAAAAGAAACAAGACAGGAAGCTTCCGCTTTAAAACGATTAATTTCATGTCAACAACCAACCAAGCTGTTCGTTTTGGATCCTATTCCAATAAAAAAAAATGTATTTCAATATTTACAGTGTCACGTGTTCTATCTGGTGTCATGTCTTCATAACTTTCAGCTGGTAATGTGTTGGCTAAAGTGTTAAAATGAACTTAAAAGCTTAACTCTTTGAGTGCCGTAATATTTCCAACCAAATTCTGTGCAACATTTTATAAATTTTTATTATTTTTGTGTGAGTTTTTTGATAATTTTGGACCACAAAGATGTCATATTTCAATGGCTACAGGTTTTTGTCAACATTTTGGCAACAATCAAAAAAAATTGACTGGAGTATATTTTATATAAGCGACAAAAATTGACTTTAGCGCTCAAAGGGTTTTAATATGATATATTTCAAAAGACCATCCTTAAGCTTTCTAAACTAATATTTCAATGTGTAACATTGACGCTCAAGTATTTGTAAACCGAACAAAATCTTTTCTTGTAGGAGGGTTGTACCATCAAAGCAGAGGTGGAACATTTTTCTGGGCTGGTCGCCGTATCCAAACCAAAACAGCATTCCGTGATTTTGACTGACGTCAACACTCTCAGTGTATCGTGTGTTAAGGATGACATAGCAGTGGACGTGCAGACACCGAAGGAGAACAAGAACGTAATACGTATGGTGATGGAGGTATGTAACACATTGTCAAATCTTAATCCTCGGGGGCAGTGTTCCAAAACTTGAAAATTTGTTTGAAGTTTTGTAGCTTTTGAGCTTATGATATAAGATCGATGAAAAAATAATGTTTTGAATTCCGGATATTGGACGAATGCGTATTCAACCACCAACGCCGAAATATAAGTCACATCTCGATAGAAAAAGAAAACAGCATATCCCGTTTTTGATCATTCAAATCTCAGTGTATCCCTACATTACTTTGGTGCGTTTTTTCAAAGGAATCAGGGAATCATTTTTTGCCAACACGGAGGGGAAGTCAGATTTCCTCAATTGAATCGCACGTCATCAGATCTGTAGGACAGTGTACTTTCTTGCTCCAGAAATGACGGGTTTTGTTATTTGTTAAATGATGAGCTTTAAAGACGGTGGATGGTGTATTCGATGGTTTATCTGATGCTTTTGAGTCATGAGCACCCCGACAGATACTAAGCTTTTATAACCTTAAACGACACTTCTGTGGACACTTGCCGTGTGGAGATTTATTTCCATTTGACAATTGGCACGCATCGCAAGTATATCGCCAAAGAGACTGCGTTTTCATCAAAATCATCCGATTATCATATTTTAACAGTTACAGAATGTAGAACGTGACACCCTCCTGCGAGCATGTGAACTGGTCGGCGAATACGACGACGACTTCGTTGCCATGGGAACAATACTGAAAATACAACAAGACGCCGAGAAGTTCGGTAAACCCATCTCCCTGACTTTGCCACTCCCGGAGTTGTCGGAGGTCAACCACGTGGCCGTGGACCAACTCCGAAAGCGAGGCATCTTGAAAGTGCTGCGAGACCACAACGACGACAACTGGAACGACGTAACCGATGACGTCATACACCACATGACGCCCGAGAGATGCATGTCTTTCACGGAGAGCAATCTTCCATGGTAGGTCACCTTCAAGTTGTAGTTGAAATCTGTATGTACATGGGACGCAAAACAAAACCAGGAACATACAGAAAACCTAACAGTAGAAATATTACAAAAATAGCAGTGCACTGCACTCGGCGGAAAATGTTATTTTATATCTGTAGGATTACAAACACGTGCAGAACAGTTCTGAACAGTGAAGTTTTCACGTTGCTGTCGGAATTACCGCTTAATGCTACCTTGTTGTTGTTTCTATGATATCATTTGAATCTTGACAGCTTATATAAACAAACATCCCCCCCAAAAAAACCAAAAAAAAACCCCCAAAAAACGCGAAGATAAAAATAAAAAACCGTGACATCTTATCCTTGTAAAAAGACCCAGGATGAGAAGAAAAGTTTTAATGTGTTACCCTTGGAGCCTGGCCACGCCTGAGGTGGGGTGACTGAGCGTTGAAATAACAGAAGACCATATTCAAAGCTTGTCATGGTTAGAAATACGGTAGGCTAAAATCTGTATTGCAGGAATAGGAATTCCAGGTAATGTGTATACATGTTCCACCTACAACGAAAATACATCATCGTAGACGACATCAAATTATATCTGCTCGTTCAACCACCCTATTTCAAAGATCTAAGAAGTCAACTCTTAAAAGAAAACTCTGTTTCTTCTATATTTTTACGCCAGGCCGTGTTGTCGATACGTGACAGTGTTCGCTGAACGGGGTGTGAATATCGAATCGATCGCCCAGATGGCCACCAGGATGGCACGCAAAGGATGGAAGATAGTCAACCTCGTCCTCCTGCAAAATATCAAGAACCCCAAGAGTCTATATGTCGACTGCGTTGTCAAGGAGAAACTGAACGACCTTCTGGCAAGGCTGTTGGATACCGGGTACGAGGCTAGGGGCACGCTTCCCTACACGCGTGACATTGACCTCCCGGAAGGGGAAAAAGTCGTTCTAGAAGTCGGGGGAGAAAACATCCAGTCAATGGAGTCGAAGAAAACCAATCTCACATTCTATTCACGGAGAGACAATCACGTGATACTGCACGTTTCCCTTGGCAACGAGGTGTGCACTGAGATTGTCAACGCCGGGGATGACTACACGGGCTTTGTAGATTTCATGAAGTTCAAGCCGAACACAGTGCATGCGCCATCGGAGAACTCAAACGATAACGATATGGCATATGACAGACTTTGGTTCGGAATTCCAAAGGTAAACAATGTCGACATTTTTGACATCGGTTTCTTCGTTTAGATCTACGCATCGACGTCATTCTGTCAAGTTATTCCTTCAATCCCCCATCGATAATAATATTTTTTTCGGCAAGTCGTTTTTAAACTGTCTTTTCGATAAATTGTAAAGATTATCTCTACTCTGTTTTTCTCGAGGGTCTATGGTTTTGTGCGCTTTACAATGCAAGTGTGACAAAATGTGCCATATTGAAACTGACTATCACTGATCACACATCTCTAATCATAGAACTGACTTTTATTTCTGGACATGTACAACTAAATGTGAGGGCGTATTTGCTCAGTCAAGCAAACGTGTCGATATGGCACGTACTTTGAACCTCCTCAACAGTATGACTTTATCGCTCAATTCACGGGAAACTGAAAACGCCGACGTAAAATTACGAAACATTTAGAGCAGGGAATTGCTCACATGCGGAGAGTCGATTTGATAACGTATACGTTAGCTATAGCTGGGAATAATGTTAACTTACAGGGTTGTCTTCGTCTTTTCAGCCCGAGATTCAAGCACCAAATTCACCGAAGTCAGACATAGCTTCGCAGGATCTGAACGAATCACAGAAATTTACTTATGATATAACCACCGAAGGTAAGCCAATCTGAAGCATTGGGAAGAGGAGCTCGTGATAAATACAGCTGTTACATATAAAAATGATGCTTGGGGTAGAATTATGCGCCTCGGGACAGATATTCGGACTCTAAAGGTTTTTCCATTCTTTTCTGATCTACCACATGTTGGGGCTCATTCTATAGCTCTTGGAGTGAGAAAATTTTTTACCGTCTCAATGAAAGTTCATTTGTCAACAATAACAATGCATATCGCATTCTGTACATTTTGCTTGCGAGGCCAATACTTTTCATTTTTATATATAGTTCAGGGAATAAGGAAAAACTTGCTATGTAGGAGATATTCGGCCTCCCAAAAGTTTTGCAGTACGGTTTTGGTCTATCACTTACATGTGTGGGCTCATTTTGAAGCTCTTGACGTAAAAGTTTACACCTTCTTACTTTTGTGAAAATTGAATAATCTTATTGGTGGTCAAAGGCGCTGAAAAAATCATTATTGATATTTGATATTTGATAAGTCCATGCACATAGAGTACTTCAACAAACAAACAAACATTCATGGCGCAATTATTGTGAATACGCTTCGTACGTGGGGAACGACATATTTGGGAAATCGGAGGAACCCTAAGGTAACCGACAAAGTTGCCTATTAGGTAGGGCTTATATCCTCAGTTTCTTTAATTCTCCGAATGCTTTGAACTTATTTCCAGGTGTTGAAATCGCCATCGACATCCTATCCTCGAGGCTTCTCCAGAGAGACTGGCGTAGGTTGGCGAGAAAGTTGGGTCTCTCCGATGTCGACATCGACTCCCTAGAACACAACTATCAGGGAGACCTACGGGAACAGATTCATCAGATGTTCAGGCAGTGGCGGCAGAAGGAAGGAGACCACGCCGCCGTCAAGACGTTGATCTCAGCCCTGGATGAGTTACAGATACGAAATTTGTGCCATGCTATTAAACGTTGCTGGGACTCGGTACGTATTTCACGCAAAGGACAGCTCTCGTCTCTCACTGCTCTGACTCTGTGCATCGATGCCCCTCCCCTCTACTGTCTATGCTTGAACTCATTCGTGCGGTCAAATTACACATTTTTAGCTCATATTTGGTTTTATATATAAATACCAAAAAGAGCTTATATTTTCTTTTGCACTTTCCGTTTTAGTATTTCTTTTGTACACTTTTCGTTAAAAACTTTGCTTTACGTATTTACAGTTATATCAGACATGACGATTCAGGTTGATGAAGGACACATCTACGATCAAAGTTTTATTTCGTCAATGAATTTTAACTTTCTCCAAGTGGTTGCCTAATTTTACCTCACGATTGATGTCAAGTTTATGATGGAGCATTAGCTTTTAAATTGAAGTGTACAAGAACGAAGCATAAAGTATATATTTACATGAAGCCTTAAACAGTTCGACTAAAAACGCCGGTGCGTGCTGCCCAAGGGAGCCGTCATTATTTACGGCCGGGGGTCGTAGAAATTTCATTGGATACTCCTACATTTCGAGTAACCCGCCTGCCAATCAGGATGAATTTGAGTAACCACCTTTCAAACACAGAAAATTTGACTGACCCTCGCCAAACTTAGAAAATTCAAATTTCAATACAATAATTTGTAAAATTTACAATAATACAGCAATAGTATATAGGGACGAGCACGAAAGGGGTTGTCTCCCTCTCGTATGAAAAATTTGAGGAATTGATGTGTGCAATGATGGTGAAATGTGAGAGGTGTTTCATTTTATTTTGCACCAAAAATTGAGTAACCCCCTTCTTTCTCTCTCTTTGTCAGTTAAAGAAAATATTGGTCCAACTAAAATATCGTCACTGAGGTCGAAGAATCTTCCAGATCTTAAGCCTTTGTCAGACGCACCACGGCCAACAACGCAATACAGTCTTCGAAAATACAAACTGCGCGGGAAGGCAGACCCTATCGACGGCAGGAGGAGTTCAGTTTGCCTGACAACGCGCACCCCGTTGCCGATGGCAGCGATCAGCGTTCCCACTAGAGTGATTTCAAGCTCGGTGTATCGGACAACGCCCTTGAGTGAAGTCCTTGTACTCAAGACAAGCAGGCCGAAAACGTTAAAGAAAAACAACAAACAATTGAAGAAATCACGATCCTTTGACTCTAATTAGGGAGATAGAACACGTGCGTTGTTCTTTGTATGGCCTCGCTATCTCGTGATAATTTTCCAGTATTATATCCCGATTGTAAAATTCGGTTTGTTGTTCTATCCAAATGCCATGTTAAAATGTCGAGGGTTATATTTACAACTAAGACTGTATTTGTGGTATTATTTTCAATGTTATTATTGGCATCTGAAGTTAAGTGTGGACTGGCTTTGTTTGTCCACAATGATATTGCATTACACAGTTTTTTTTGTGTGTTTGCGAGGCTTACACTTTGATCCTAAACACACTTGAGGGAGCAGAATAAACTATAAATGTACTTTCTGGAACAAAAAGTACAGAAAATATTGTAAAAAGTACAGATATTATTCCTTTGAAATGCGACATCTCTTGGACTTCTGTAGGAACAATTGAATAATATAGTCAATCATGTTGAAATACTACATATTTCATTGAATAGCCCTACAGCGCTTCGCGTAACTGTTTAATCGGTTCATCGCCTTGATTTGCACACCAGCTTGTTCGCCAGTCTCTCTCTTTACTTGTGAAGATGTAAATTGTATCATCGCAATCTCATGAGCGTAGACGACGCATCTTGAAGACGTCGTGCATGAGCTGAGAACGCTTACAGCATTAAAACCTACCGCAGTGTTTGCCTGCCGAAGGATTTTTCCTTGATATATGGGATTTGATGACACAGAAAATACTAACTCAACGTCCCACCGCGCAAATGTATGTTTGGTCGCCAGAAATACTTGGAAAGCTGCTTTTTTATGTGAGATATTTTTGTACTTGATGAGTGCTGTGCCGTGCCGTGCAGTGCAGTGGTGCTTGACTAACAGAAATTTAAACGACGTGTATTAGAACACTTTTCCCACTGACATTTTTCCGCCAAAGGGTCCTCCCTGTACTATGTTTGCATAACTCTGGGGGTTATAAGGTCTCGTCCGCTAACGACCAGAATTCTCACATTTCACATTTTTACAAAAATGTACAAAAATCACTCAAATAAGATGTAAAATAGAATATGTTTTTGGCGCATTAACAGTAAATGTAGATATTGTTTTACAACACAAGAGCATAGAACATGTAGAACGGAGTTTATTTACTCACCTCAGATACTTGTCAGAAGCGATCCCGACAAAAATCCTTATACGGATTACCTTGCCCATTATTTTGTTATTGTCATATGCGTTTAATATAATGTAAACCAACTGACTTTGTAATAAAAGTCTTTTTTTCTCTATTTGTGTAGCGGTCTTCAATATTTTAGCGAGTTGGTTGACAGCAGATCATTGTGGTTAGAAGCGCTTCTGCCTTCATGCAATCAAACTTGTGAAAACAAACAGTGCATCTCATATCCTGTTTGAGGGCGCTCTTTACACCCCAACTTCACAAAATTCTCCGACACGCCCTTTTCCTTGTCAAACTCACAGACCCAATTTCATTATTTTCCAAAGCGGGACGAGAGTGAACACATTCTGCAGGTTGAGAAAAGCTCCTTATCATCTTATCAATTTCTCTAACTTAGGCATCGTATTGGAAATCTTTGGATCTCAGTATGCAGAGAACTTGGCACAATGTAATCTCTGCTTTTTGAAAACAAAGTATGTCATCTTTTGAAAGAAATATTGCTTTGAAAAAAATGTGGGTAGTTTAGTGCAACGCCACCTTCAGTCAGCCAACTGTTGGAAATTTGAATGGTCTGGTATCATATAATGTTGCAATCACTTTGGAATACTAGCCTCATGAAAACTGATTTGAGACCCACTGTGTAACTTGCAGCGCATGTATCGTTTGAGAAGACATCTTACGATCAGTCCATTATACCACATGCCAGTAAAACACATCACACACTGTGACACACATACATGTATCATATCACATCTTTGCAGCCAGAGTGCCAATATGATTCCATGTATATCACTGACTGTGGGTGTCACAGAAACGCAGAAGGTTTCTGCACATAGACGAAACACACACCTCCATTTACCAATCGTTCGCAATGTAACAATATGTGCGTCCACTAGCTGAATCCCTGCAAGAAGTAAAATGTTTAAATTTCTTCAACCAAAGCTCAAGTTCATATCATCAGCTCAAGCTGCTTGAAACCAGTCAAGCACGGTGTGTCCCATATGCTGCATTTAACAAATACTTGAATGTCTGAAACACAGATACTGTAGACATGATAAACCAACCATTACATTCGTTACATGTTTAAACTCAATACACCTTTTATAATTTACTTCGTCGTAGATGGAAAAGGGTTAGGGCTGGCATCATTGTGCCCTATAACAAAATATGACTTCTTGGAACTTTGCGTCAATTTGAGATATTGAGGAAATTTCTTTGCGTCAGCCCTGTATCTTTACAAATGAGAGTCACGGGCAATTTGCTTGCATGGTGGCACATTATACTGGCTTAGGGGGCACACTGGCTGACATGATAGGGGTTAAAAAAGTTTCAGCGAGATTCTATTGTAGACAGAAAGATGTAGAAAAGGCCATGCCTGAGAATACTTTGCATATGTTTTATGGGCATTGTTTCTCAATGGAAAAAGGTACACACTGTTTATTGTCATACAGCTTTTCAAAAATGTTCTCTGATTACATGTCTTAAAGACATTGACACTACCACAGGGTACAGAAATCATTCCCCTGGGGTGGGGTGGGATGGGTTTTTTGGTGCAACGGTTTACTTTATTTGATTTTATTAATTTTGACAGTGATATTTCAAATAAAGAGTTCAACTCCAAACCGTGTGACTGCCTTCTTGATTACATGTAATTTTATTAATTTGGACTATTAATTTAGTAATAAAGAAAGTAGTCAGACGGAGTTGAAATCTTTATTTGAAATATCACTGTCAAAATTAATAAAATCAAATAAAGTAAACCGTTGCACAAAAAACCCATCCCTCCCCACCCCTCCCCCACCCAGGGGGACTGACTTCTGTGCCCTGTGACACTACATGAAGGTATATGCAATCACAATTTGCTGCTGTTTTGTATAAACACAATCAAAGATATTCATGTTGCATATAATCTCCTCTTTATTTAAAGCAATAATTAAATGAAGTTTTTCATTCACCCACTTCAGCACTTGCAGCATTATGTATAAAATTTGTGTTTTAACGGCACTGATGGTTATCATAGTCCGGTGGGTTTGGTTTGGAAATGCCAAATTTACTGGCGCTGGAAAGCCTGAAATGTCCTGAGACATATCAATGGTCGCATGTTTCCCTTGTGTACATGTATATTAGCACTGCAAGCTTTTGGTGTCACTGCTAAAACCATTTTATGTTTACTGTTTGTAAAGTCTTTAAATGCAAAAGAAAACAAATCAATTTATGGTGATCAAAAACTGTTCACAAGTATGGACAGTACACTTGGTTCAAATCTGTGGTTTGAAGTCACTTCTGATATATTCTCAAGTGTTTGTATTTTTGTGAAAAGTAAAAACTGTTTGTTGGATTAATATGATGATATACTGTACTGGGATTATCCCTGATATGAAATCGGACTTTGTTTGACATCATAACAATTGCATAATGATATTCTTGTTTTCTTCAGTTGAGTTTTGAGTTGATATGTATATCAGCCATACAAATACAGCTTGAACACTAATACCATTTAAAGTTGTAGAACAGAATCCGGGTTCAGGCTAGACTCTCTCACAGCCCCTTGCCGGCTACACCTTCGACCATACTAGCGCCCTCAGCAGTTAGCCGAGCTTTGCTCGGCTCAGTGAGCCGGAAAGTTCCGCTAAGCTATAACCCGGCTGGCTCAGTGAGTCTCGCTTGCTAGAAAGGCCGTTGAGGGTGCATCACCATATGGTTGAGGACAGAGCTGCGTAGCGGACGAGGGCTGTGAGAGAGTCAAGCTTCAGGCTAGAGATTGTTGCAACGAACGTTCTGAACTAACAGACATGCCGTTTGCTATGAGCAAAATACTGAAAAAAGGACATTCTATTTCAATCAAGTTTGCCTGGCATATTGACAATGCAATTTAGTCAACACTGAAATGGATGTTATTTCAGATATTTGCATAGAGTTCTTAATCAAATACTTCACGAGTGATTTTTGTTGATATATGTTGTATAGAAGATTTACTGGCCTTTTCACCACTCTGGAAGTACTGAGTTTTATCGCTAGATGTGTAAGAAGTTAGATGTCAAACCTGTGACCTGCAGAGTTTTCTATCATATCTAAGGCTATGTCAAAGATACCATAACTTGCATGTGTGAATATTCTGGTGTTGTGACATTCTTTTGAAAATGTCTGGTGTTTGAGAATTCTATTTTTGCTGATTGACAGCATGCTTCAAAGTTAAAATCAGAAAATACTTATGGATCTCCCAATGTCAGGGTGTATATACTAGTTATAAGAATGCTTTGATGAAATGTGAATTGAAAATTGTGCAAGTGGTTAAACAAAGTGTGAGAATGCAGCCATGGAGAAATCTCTAATATGTAACCAAATAACTGATCTTATAGCAGCATCAACAACATTGCCTCTTTCCTGTGCCTTTGAGCTACTATCACAAATATGGCCAGGACTTGTTTGATACCGTGATTTTGAAACTGATCAGGCGAGGCTGTGTTATGCTTGATGTTGGCATGGGTCTGCGATCTTCTCTATCCCATTGGTCTTCATTTGAAGGACATCAGAGCCGTGCAAAATGTAATCTTCCTTGGTGATCCATTTACAGTAAGCTAGGGGAGCTGCTTTGTAATGTAAAGTCCACGCGTTCAGAGCCCGGGACAGTGCATTGGTGCTGGGATGGACCACGTGTATCACATCCGCGTACTTCGGCATCAGCTCTTTCAAGTCTTTCGAAAGTCTGTTTGCAAATCCAGTCAGCTGGGTGTTTCCTCCAGTGAGGATGAGTCTGGAAAGCAGTGACTTGTGGGTAGCCTGGTGGCATGCACTGATGGCGTCTTGAATCATCTTAGGCAAGCCAAGATGCAAATACATGTCCTCCGGTGCTAGAAAACGCTCGGTACCAAGATCTATTTTGTGTGTCTCTTTCCTGGCTTTCAACCCTCTGTTTAAAAAAAGAAATGCACAACACAGTAAGATTGGAGACTGGCTTTAATAGCATATTTGGGGCACGGTATTCATATTTTATTCTTTCACCCAATTTCATTTGTATATGTCCAACCAGAAACACCTAGAATTTACTAAAGTCTCGTAGTTAAGGGTCCAAAAGACTTCATTTGCCAATAGATTTTCCAATTGTGAATACAGGCAATCTAGAAGCAGCTACAATCCCCCTCTAAAGTTATAGTTTATCTATTCAACAACCTAAGGCAAGGCCAAATACAGATTTAACATTGTTTTTCCATCTTCAAGAACGTGCATCACCAATGTAATGACAGCATGCCCGGTTAAACATAACATCTGGGGTCTTAGCAATAAAGATTTCTTGTCTTACCCAAGTGTTCAAAGGGTAAATTTGCATAACACAGCACACATGTAAGTTTGGGTTCAGAAAGGATTTGCCATTGACTGGTTGTAAGATTTTTGCTTCATACATACATACCCAGGTTTTTGTACGCACACTGTCCTTGGTGAATGGCGTTTCTGTCTCTCTGTAGTTGGGCTGTAAGCCAGGAAACATTCTTCTTTGACAACTTTGGAATCAAAACTGTCCACCAAAACCTAGACACAATGAAAAGAACAGGAGAATTTCAACATTTAATTAAAGAAACTGTAAAGCATGATCCACTCAATACTTTGATAGATACCAAAGAGCTAACAGCATCAATAGACCGTTCAACCGCCTTTTATTTGTAATACAGTGGAAGCAGAGCAGAGTGAGGCTACTACAGGCTGTAGTTTGCATAGCAAGTACAAAGCCGGCACTGCACAAACTGGCAGCCTGCCTTTCTTCATTCAGCTCTATCATGGAGAGCTGGCAGTTAGAGGACTTAAAGGGACAAAGTCGCCCATTTTTTCATGATTTTTGTTTGATACGAGATACGACTTATATTGTTTGACATATTGAAAGATACTGAATGAATGGGTGACCATGCATATATTCGACCCCGGTTTTAGATACGATACATGAAACCATCGCGAAAATGAATTAATGGTCATGACCATTAATTCATTTTCACCCTGGTTTCATTTGTCTAAAATCAGGATCGAATATATGCATGGTTACCTATTCAATCAGTCTCTTTCAACATGTCGAACAATATAAGTAGTATCTCGTATCAAACAAAGTCCATGAAAAAATGGGCGACTTTGTCCCTTTAACAGCCAACTGAGGACAGTGAAAGAGTCCAGTAGCATTGGTGAACTGCTGATGGTCATGGTCGCCAGTCTGTGATGACTTTTCACTAAATGGATAATTTGATAGGTACTGTCACATACTGATCATTGCTGTTACTGGTTTTTCTACAGAACATAAACAAGGATTTCTGCCATTACCAGTACTTTGAGTAAGGAGACTGATGTTATATAAACTTACAAAAACTACTTTAGACATACAGCAAGATATTCTAAATGCAATGTTTCCTTCCACATTCCAACTTATACATCTGTACTAAAGGTACTATGTACCTTGAAACTGAGAGACTCAAACATTTTGCCCAATTTCCTCGAGGAAACTTGAAACCATGTTCTTGCAAAATGAGGAATAAAAATCAGGGGTCGCTGGGCAAATATTGGTACTGGAAAAAACTTACTTAACATTTACCAACATTTGCAATTCAAAATGGTCACCGTCTGTGTGTTAACTTTACAGTGAAATTTAAATTTTTGGTTCATCATATGCTTTTGAGAGCTTCAAACAGAGTCCAAACATGAAGTAGACAAGAAATGTTTTGTGATAATTCTAGTCTGGATATCTCTGCCCTATAGGTTTGCAGCAAAATTTGAGCTGACACACTGACAGTCAACATATGCATGGGCATTCTAACCTCATCAATGAGTCCTTTATCTGTAACAAAGTCAGCAAGCCGGTAAGAGATGTGATAACCTCCAACGGGTTTGAACTTCACAGCGTGTCTCTGCACCTTGGTGTCAATGACCGGTGTCACAACGGTGGAATGTGCCCCGCTGTCAACTACAAGGTAGGTGTCAAGTCCCAGGCACGGTGCCAGGGACATTGCTTTGTTGTACAGTGAGAACCTGTTGACCAAAAATCAGGGAAACAGATCAGACTCTACCTAATACAAAAAGTAGTTTATTTGATCAATTTTTAATTACAGTCTGTATAGAACTGCCTATAGATTAGGCAGAAAAAATCTTCTAGAAGATGTTAACTCTTATCCTGCCAAGTTCATATTTCACTATCAAGTCAAGTTGACCAAAAATTGAACATTTGAAGGTCCCTGAAAACATAGATACATTAAATCTACTTTTTACGGACTAACACTGCTATAACAGACCATGCTATGTGGGTGAAAATACATAGTTTTGGCTAAATACCGCTTTTTACTGACTTGGCTGATGGGGAAGTAATACTGTCAGGAAGGAAAAGGATTAATATTATCATACAGCACTAATCTTTGCAGATCATCACCAAGGCAAAGACAGAAACTTTTTACACTTTGCTCCAACCTCCTATAGTACAGGCACATCACTCGACCTACCCTCTCTATGTAACAGCTGTGAGCCATTAGACTTTATACATGTACTGGGTACGATGATCTTGGTGCTATAATGTCATGATTATGTAAAACAGGGGCTACTAAAAAGAATACCTACCTTGGAACTTTGAGCTTTTGGAACATCATGTGTAAAAGTTGGTCTCGTGACTCTGCAGACAAATTCGGTGGTTCAAGAATCACCATGGGTGTGTTGTGAAGATGATAATAATGGTGGGTTCCAAATGTCAGCTGTTTGAAAAGATGCCTGAGTATTAATTCAAAGTTGTTGATTTGGTTTATGTCACCATTGACGATGACATGGTGAAGTTCAAATGGTTCCTGTTTAGGAGCCGTGGAATGAACGGTTTCGGCGGTGGGTGAACAATCATGGTTTCTGTTTTCGTCTTTCCATGTTCCCTGAATATCGAGAGGTAGTTTATTTTGGAGAGCACTTTGCTTGGTTTCGGCAGAGGTAGGTGTGAAGTCCAGTCTAGAATTAACAACTGCTGTTTCACTTTTCCTCCTGAAGTTGCTATCCTCTTTGTCTTCTGTGTCTCTTTCCTTGGCATTGACAGCATCCAGGGGAAGTTCAAGCACGTCTGGCAGACTTTGCGATTTGGTCTCCTTGCCGAGGCACTGGCTGCGGGACATGGGGTACAAGTCCGATCTGTACAAATCTGGATACATGGAGGACAAAATCTTGGCATCCTTGCCAATAATGTATCTGTGAGAGATTTTGGGATGGCCAACACTGGATAGATACTGATTCAGTTTGTCAATGTCCACCTTGGATTCTTCATGTCGATATTTTGAGTAGCTTCCCTGAGTTGAGTGTCCCAAATGTGCAACCATGCTGGGGCAGCCTCTTTTGTCAAACCTACCAACCCAACATATCCAGGACATAGCCGAGCCCACATCATAGGCAATGACACTATCGACTTCTCTCTCAACACAGTCACAGTTGAACTTGTTTTTCCCTGCGTTCGGAGGGCTGCAGGACAGTAATGCTCGCCTGCACAGGTCTTTGTAAATTCTGGTTCCTGTGAGACAGATTGTGTCCAGCTTCAGTTTGTATTTAGACACTGTTAGCCGCCATTTTTCCTTCCTTCAGATGTAAAGAATAAACAAGTATGACAAAAAAAAAGAGTGAAATTTTGTCACAGCTGAAAGGAAGATAATCTAATGCCATAATTATGAGTTCTATATTGTCATTTCACACAAGCAGAAAATCATTTTCCCCAGGGAAAATATTTCAAGGGGGTATCATTTTACAAGTGGTATAGCCACAAACTGATGATATCAAATCGCCGTACACTATACACAGTGTCATAATTACAAGGCGTCGGTGTTTTGTGTACAGTGATTTGACATTATCAGTTTGTGCCTATACCACTTGTAAAATGATGCCTTTTGGGTTGATAATTTGAGATTAGAACTGTGTTTGAAAAGGGAACTGCATGTTTTTTCAGTCCTTATGTGATAGAACTTTGCATGAAGCTGTCATACACGTGGGAAATACAATGCTTATTTCTTTCTGCGTAGGTCTGGCCCATGGATGTACAAAAATACTAATGGATGTATAAAAATAGTATTTTTGCACATCCATGGTTTGGCCATATGCAGATCCGCCATTTATATTCTTCATCACAAAGTGAGAGGAACATGCATTTCAAGTCTTCCAACTGTAAGGTTTGTTTCACGTACACATATAAGAATAGAAAATACTGCGATTTCCCCGAAATGATTTGCGAGTGGAGATTGTTTTGGGAAACAGGGTGATAAAAGTAATAAAATCGAGAAAGCCGGCAAAACGTGCGTGACAGTGACACGTTGGCTGTAATTCTATATCTTTTACAAAGCTGGCCGAATGGGGGCTCTCTTTATTGTGGTATACCGTTGTTGAACTTCCACCGGCTTATTCAGAATTTTTTGTAAATCGTGAAAACCAACCCATATTCCATGGCTATGTTGTACAATTATGAATTCTTATAGCTTTACGCTTGTAAGCAATGTTACTTATCGGTGTGCTTAAAATCGAATTTAATTTCTATTAAAGTTTTAAGTGTTGACAACTTGAACTTGATTGCCCCATACCAACGTGCAACGTCCAACATGTGCAGAGAACGAACACTGACTTACCAAATAATTTCTGAGTCTGCATGTGTTTTAAGCTTCTTACAGGTCCTGGCAATGGATGTTAGAGTTTTTATGTCGCAAAACTGAAAGATGTACTCCAAAATTTCGACCGGAAGGTTTGTCAGCAAGTGCCTCGTGTTGTCAGACATTTTATCTGACCTGTGTAGCATACTTATAAATGTTAATATGGCAGTAAAGTACAGAATCCGGTATTGGTGAAACAACGGAATTATAAGAGGAGCTCCTAAACAGTGATATAAGAACTCTAAAATTTAAGAACATTTCTCAAGAAATCTTAAATACTGTGAAATCCTAAACGCGTAGAACAACGAATTATACAATGTGAAAATTTTGTACAAGGTTAGGGAGTGTAGGATTATTTTGAAGTGGAAATAGGTCAACATGGACGATGCGAAGTTATTTTCGTATTCGTTTCGTATTCGTTTTCGTATTCGTATTCGTATTCGTATTGGAGTCACTGACAGAAATTGTTATTTGTAGTCCAGGTTTCAGGTATGAAACGTGCAATATACGATATTTACTGAGGTTTAAATATTGTGATAATTTGATTCGTAATTTCATCTGCCAAATTTGGTTAAATTTACATAAATTTGCATTTGTAGATTTTAAAGAATTTTGTTCACTTCATTTTATTTGAAAAAAAAAATACTTAAAATCGGTTGGGATCTGGTAAGGCAGCATCTTCGCTTGCCAATGTCTTATGACCGGGCAGCTGGATGCACCCCGAAATCAGGTGGTCAGTGCCAAGTGATGGGACTCGTGAGAGCGGATGCAAAGGAGCTGCCCTGGACTGTACCATTGTTTTGCGGGGAGGGCAGATTTTTGTGAGGCGCTGCAAAACGGGTGACTGTTGAAAGCTATGATGAACGGGGGACTTGTCTAGGACAACCATCTGAATAAAAAAATGTGAAAATTGTTATATCCGGTCATCCTTTTGGACTCACTTTAGAATGATCATATCCATTTACAATTTGTATTTCAAGTATTTTACTTGATTTTGATATGGCTCTACGTAGACCTGAAATAAATTATAATAACAATACAATACAATACTTTACAAAACTCAGGGAGTGCGGTAAGGCAAAAATTACAAAATTGCAAGTTACGACTAAGTTGTACGTGCTGCTACAGGGGGAAAGAAATCAATGACAATAGGTAGTTTATCTTTCAGAGTAAAGATGTGAGCAATATTATACATAAAACCGGACCGACCGATAATTCATGTATTACATTCAATCAGGGCTCAAAGTAGCGACCATTTTCAGTAGCATAGGCGACCAAATTTTATGAGATTGCGACTGAATTTTTTTCAAGACATTTCTCCATACCGTATACGTGATCAAATACAACATATATTCGCTCAGTGTTCACGGAGCATTGTCCTGAAAGGCCACGACCCAAAATACGCATTGAATAAGCATAGCCGTTGAGCGGATTCACTCAAAGGTTTGTAGTCCAGTCAATCTACGAGATTTTGGCACCTAACCCACCACAAATTGCAACAGAATTTTTTTCTTCAGAATGCATTTTAATGAGGTACCCAGAACAACATATTAAAAGTTTACTCGAATCCACCTTGGGGAAATATGTCTAATTTGCATAAATCAAATATGGCGGCCAACCATCCAACAAAATAACATAATTGGCTATATATCACATATTAAACAAGCTATTCAGTGATTTCAAAGTCTGACACTAGTATTTGGCTCAGGGATCATTTTGGAGGTATAATGTTTCATATAGGCACCTCGTTAATTTGCATAATTCCAATATGGCGGCCAACATTCCTACAAAAGACATTTTCGGTCATATACCACGTACTAAACAAGCTATTTCAGTGATTTTAAAGTTAAAAGTATATTCTTAGGCATGGACAAACGATTTTTCGAGATGCTATGATTTGCATAGGTAATTTGTTAATTTGCATAATTCCAATATGGTGGCCAACATACCTACAAAAGACATTTTCTGTCATATACCACGTATTAACCCTTTTGGCGCCAAGGTCTATTTTTGTCAACTTTATAAAATGTACCACAGTCAATTTTTCTGCTTTTTGTCAAAATTTTGATAAAAATATGTAGCTGCTGAAAAATGATATCCATTTGGTCCAAAATTATGAAAAAACCGTACAGAAAAGTTCACAGAAATTGGTAAAATATTGCATTAAAATTTTGGTGTAAAAAATTACAGCAGTCAAAGGGTAAACAAGCCATTTCTGTGATTTCGAAGTTAAAAGTGTATATCTTTGGCATGGACAAACAATTTTCGAGATGCAATGATTTGCTTAGGTACTTCGTTAAATTGCGTAACTCCAATAGGGTTGCCAACATACCTACAAAAGACATTTTCTGTCATATACCATGTATTAACCCTTTGGGCGCCAAAGTCTATTTTTGTCAACTTTATAAAATATACCACAGTCAATTTTTCTGCTTTTTGCCAAAATTTTGATTAAATCTGTAGCTGCTGAAAAATGATATCCATTTGGTCCAAAATTATGAAAAAAAACGTACAGAAATGTTCACAGAAATTGGTAAAATATCGCATTAAAATTTTGGTGTAAAAAATTACAGCAGTCAAAGGGTTAAACAAGCTATTTCTGTGATTTCAAAGTTAAAAGTATATTTCTTTGGCATGGTCAAATGATGTTTGAGGTGCAATGATTTGCGTTGGCACTTCGTTAATTTGCATAAATCCAATACAAAAGAAATTTTCTGTCATAAAATGTATTGAACAATCTATTTCAGCCATTTTGAAGTTTAATTATATTTCTTGAGCATGAAGAAACACCTTTTGTGGTTCAATGTTTTTAAAAGACACTTTGATGATTTTTAGAAACTAAATATGGCTGCCAAATTAATGCCCAAATAGCTTCTTTTTAAAATAAGGTTATGGCAGAGTTTTTAGGAATAGGAATATCAAGAAAAAAACTGTCAAGATGGCACTGCACCCAACGCACTGTATTTTGCAAATATTCTTCCAATTTTTATTAATTTGTTAACCAAAAAAAATTGGTTAGGTTCACCTTTTAGCTTGGCAAGCAGTCATAAGTTGCATGATATATAAGGGTTAATGTATGCAAATGCATGCAAATCACCCGAATTCCTGCTTCCCCTTTATCCGAATTTCAAAGAATATAACTCTGTTCTGGCTGGGTCATATTTTCTGAAATTTTCACATTATGTTTTTAAATGCTATATAACAAAACAACTATTTTGTTTTGCAATAAAATTCTTACATTTTGAATTAGAGGCATTTTTATTTTGCTAACCATGATTTTAAGCACTTTTTGAGTGTCAGTCGTTCAGCCCATGCCATTTTAGAATGAGGATATACTCTTGTTTCAAGTGAAATATTACATTTCACAAAATAGTTTGTAAGGGTTTCCTTGTCATCTTAGATGAGAAATATTCCTTCGAAAAAAACTGTGTTGGCAACGTGCAGCTCCACATTAAGTCCTTGAACATTTATTTTTAAAAATGTAGAAAATATACAATAAATTTACATACAATAACGATCCATTTACGAATAAAAGTTTATTTTAATAGGTGTCTGTGATACCTGAATTCGTTAAAATACCCCATAAATATATTGTATTTTGAAAAGAATGTTAAAGCAAATTTGGTAGACTTACATATATGACTTCCGAACGGATTAAAATACGTATATGTTGATGTGCGTTTACTATTGAGTTGTAAGAAAGTCATGCAATTTTAATTATTTGTGATTTTTCTAAATATGACAACCGTTAATGATTGTTAGTCATCTAATAATAATCTCTTTCTGAATATAACATTGGATTCATCTGTGTACGGCATTATTTGTGATTTTTATAGGTGCTTTATACTACTACAGTGTTAAAACATGTAATCTTTAATGTTTACTGTTTTAAAAAAGTCGTGGACAAAATCTTTAGTTTCTAATTTAGACTGAACCCCTTCCTTATGGACGAGTGCATCTTTGGTACATCCCCCTAGATGATAGGCAAGAAGTCATCACACATAACAGCAAAAATACAATAAACACAACAAAGATAATAACAACGCAAAAAATAAATAATGTGACCAAAATAACACACGCCACAATACAGACAAATTAAAACTTAGCGCTGATGCAAACAATGTCAGACTCTTAAAAACTTGATCAACACACAAACTCACAAAAATTGAAAATTGCATGCTTAGCAAAGACTTAAAATTAATTCAAACAACTCATTAGCCCAACAGAATCCAACTGTTACACGATACAAACATGTACATCTGGAAAAATGACACTTGGAAAAATGACTCAAGATGTACTTCTTTGTATTGTGTAATAGTTGGATTCTGTGTTTGGATTAATTGTAAGTCTTTGCTAAATTTAAGCATGCAGTTTTCAGATTTTTTGAGTTTGTGTGTCCAGAAAGTTTTTATGAATCTGACATTGTTTGCAATAGTGCTAAGTTTCAATTTGTGTGTATTACGACACTTTTTCTTTCGGTCATATCATTTTTTCTGTTTTTTTAGCTTTGTTGTGTTTATTGTATTTTGCTGGTATGTGTGATGACTTCTTGCCTATCATCTAAGGGATCTTATAAAGATGCACCCATCCATAAGAAGGGGGTTCAGTCTAAATTAAAAACTAAAGATTTTGAACACCCCTTTTTTAACAGTAAACATTACAGATTACATGCTTTGACACTGTAGAGTGTTAAACACCCTTACAAATTACGAAAATGCCACACACAGATGAATTCAATGTTATATTTAGAAAGAGAATATATCATTCAGAAGACTAACATTCATTAACAGTCGTCATATACAGAAAAATCAAAAATTTTAAAAATGAATGTCCAAGGACTTAACAGTTTCTTCTTGATAGTTTCCTAGTGCTAAAAACTATACCAAAACCGTTATTTATATTAGAAGCTATTAAGCCATGGGGCATTAATATGGCAGCCATATTTAATTTATGCAAATTATCAAAGGGCCTTTGTAAAAATTGAGCCACTAAAAGTGTTTCTTCATACCCAAGAAAAATATTAAAACTTTAAAATCAAAGAAATAGCTTGTTTAATGCGTGGTGTATGACCGACAATGTCCTTTGTAGGAATGTTGGCCACCATATTGGATTTATGCAAATTAACAAATTACCTATGCAAATCATAGCATCTCGAAAATCGTTTGTCCATGCCAAAGAAATATACTTTTAACTTTAAAATCACTGAAATAGTTTGTTTAATACGTGGTATATGACCGAAAATGTCTTTTGTAGGAATGTTGGCCGCTATATTGGAATTATGCAAATTAATAAAGTACCTATAAGGAGAACATTATACCTCCAAAATAATTCCCTGAGCCAAATTACTAGTGTCAGACTTTGAAATCACTGAAATAGCTTGTTTAACATGTGATATATAGCAAATTATGTTATTTTGTTGGATGGTTGGCCGCCATATTTGATTTATGCAAATTAGACATATTTCCCCAAGGTGGATTCGAGTAAACTTTTAATATGTTGTTCTGGGTACCTCTCTGAAATGCATTCCGAAGAAAAAAATTCTGTTGCAATTTGTGGTGGGTCTAACCCTATTTTGACTGGACTATTGACGCGTTCTCTTCCCTCTACAAGCGCTGCCAATGTGTCTGCTGATGTTATCTGAATGATCTGTCAAAATATCCCATGAATTTAATGATAAATTTTACTACAATCCAATCAAGTATCAGAAGCAGTTTTAGTGCTGTCACATCATTTCAAATGAACCAATCATAATCCCAGCATAAAATGTCATCAAAATATAGCTGACAAGGGAAAACAAGCAACCAGTAACTGCAACATGTTTCATGCGTTCCCGTGCGTAATGAATATTTGCGTTAGTGGCATGTGACGGCTAGACCATTTCCGGAAATCGTCCTTTGGAAAGCAGATCAAAGCATCGATTTCATCAAGCTTGGACTGGATTATCCTGTTTCATAAAGGTTTTTGTTTTCAGCTAGATCTAAATAGCAAGCAACTTTGTTGAAATATCATGGCAAATCTGCCGGGTAGCGACTGCAATTATGTAGAACCATGGAGGTAGTAGAGAACAGACCATGGATGGGACTGTGGCGATGACCTCAATGACCCGAGCGAGTTCGATACACGCCACAAGTACCGCTGCGATATCACAGCTAGGATTAAATGCGCATATACGTTTGAGTTTTGTTCTCTTGCCTACAAAATATCTATCGAAAGTTGATAGTTGCTGCATTTCTATTCAGAGTTTTGTTGAAAAAAGTAGCTATCTACGGCTAGCGGCTTAATTGGTCCCCCAAAATAGTACTGCTGAAAGTTTTCGGAGTGACCTGCAGAACGGAGTTGTAGAGCGGGGCAAACTGCGTAACACTAAACTGGATCGCACAGTAACAAATGACGGAAACCGATCGAGCCAGTTGCGACAGCTACTAGACTAGCTGAAGTCTATTTATCATAGAATACAGGTATTTCTCGATATTTCGCGATACAATTAATTTCCATGCATTCTGGTGTATCTTATCATAACGCAAGTTGATCAACATGTTCTGGCAATGACAGTTGACGCAAACGCAAGGAAAGAAAAAGAGATGGGCCGTACTGAAATAAGGACTCTGACAACAGCTCACACATTAATTTAATCTTTATTAGGGAAACAAATGTACGATCGGGACATAGGCCTATGATACCATTTATTCATCTCGTTTTCTTTTATGACGCTTTCCCACATCATATGAGATGATATTTTCTTTGCGACAGCAGTCTAAATATAGCATGTCATCGACTTAGGGGCATGCGATAACGTTGAGCGTTCACTGTCGTTATGACGATCACTTTCTCAGAGATATCAGTTTAAAACAAGAAAATTACCTTTTAAGTTTACAACTCGTCAAATTGGGCGGGTCAGCTAAATTTCCATTATCGATACTAATGATGTCAACAGAATGTTTAAGTTGGTTGTTGTGATAAAGTTAATACGAAAACGAATACGAATACGAATACGAAAATGATGTTTGTTTAAAAAATCTTTCCTCCAAAGACTACTACTGGCCCACAGGCGCTAATAGCTTGGTAGTCTGCTAAATAGATCGATTTTCGGCTCGATCTATCGATCCCGTGGTCAGTATGCCCGCCACTGTAACCTAGTGAGTATTTTGGTTACAATGGCGCGCATATCGACTACGGGATCGATAGATCGAACCGAAAATCGATCTATTCAACAGACTACCCAGCTAAGGAGTGCCTGTGTACTGGCCGTTTGTTTTTAAAATCTCTCCTCTAATTATAGCAACGATATCTTTCAATCTAGGGCCTAAAAAGATTGGATCTTTTTCAACTTACATCCTCAAATATTGAAGTATTGATATATTGTCATATAAAAAGCACTTTAAGTTCTGTAAAGACAGAACTTTTATATAATACGTACGAAATTTGGACTAAAAATAAAAAATTTTGTCAGTGACTCCAATACGAATACGAATACGAATACGAAACGAATACGAAAACGAATACGAAAATACTTCAGCATCGTTCACATGGCTGCTTCCAGGCTACCCCCAACAGCAATGTCTCTCACACAAGTAAGGCAGAACTTTGGTGTTTTTAACCAATTTTCTACTCAAACGATGCACTGTACACTGTTACTGTTGTCAAGTCGCTCAAGAGTTGCAGATGTTGTCCAATCTAGGATTTTCTCAAGAAAAGTTATAACATGTCAAAACAAGTTACACAATGTTGAGATGACAATGTTATCAGTCGTAATAGCAGTCTGTAGCGGCGATTGGGTGAAAATTTCTTTCTTCCAAAGCGCACGTATGACAGCAAGATAAACACCTGTTACCAGTCAAAGTCCATGAGAGTCAGGGCCACGGAAGCGACTCTGATAGGAAACATTCTGCATTCTCTCAACCATATACAGTAGGATGGGAGCGCATTGCTTTATTAGTTATTCTCCATGTATGTCGTAACGCGTGCTCAGGCTTCGTCCTGAGCTTGCGCCCTCGTGATAACGGAATGCACCAACTTTTGTTTTCGTAGTGCCGTGTAGATCTGATCACATCCCTGATCTGATCAGCTTCTTTTTCCCCACGTCAAATCATTTAAAGTTGTCGCTTCTTATCTATCGAATACAGTGGGCACCATTTTAGATTTTAATCATTTCATTTCCCCCTGTGACTTTCACCAGTTTATGTTGAGACAACAATCTTTGAGACTCTATCGTGATATTCTACGAGCCCTGAGAGAAGTACAAAATGAAGAACATAGAAAAGAGCTTAAAGAGTGGGCGAGGTCAGAGTTCAAGCAAAACAAAGGCGAAAAAGATGAGGTAAGAACATCTACCAAATCCTGCATAGTGTTTTACCGTGCGATACTTGTGGCTTCTAGTTATCTTTACACTGGTATACTGAAAATCACGGTCACCATGTCTGGTTTGTAGGCATTGACAATAAGTGTATTATAAATGATAATAATTTCATAATTTAATGAAATGTCCTAAATATAGTAATGATAGAAAAGTTCTTTTCTCATCATTAAAGTTTTATTATGCTAAACTTGATAGTTTAAGTGAAAGAGAGAATTTTTTTTTACATTTTAGTTCAGATGACAAACTCTCTCTTGAAATATGTTACCACAGTCTCTGTATGGAGGAACTGTGAGATATTTCTCTCAGCAGCTACAAGTGAAGATATTGACCACAATGTTTTATGCAAGGTTGAGTTTTGTTTGTGCTATACTGCACTTTCCAAAGTGTGTTGTTATGCAATGTAAAGTTACTTAAACTGGAGTCATCTCTATGCACTTTCTTCCCTTTACAAATGAAAGTAAATACTCCATGAATGTTCAAATCCAAGAATAACCAATGAATGACTCACATAGAGGATCTATGTTACTTGTCTGAGTAGAAGCCCCTGCTTTTGTATAAGATGCTCCACTGACATAACTGATCTCAGAGGAGTTTTGAAAGTCCTGTACATCTGTGTATGAGCCCCTCCCCTAGTTTAAGATGTTAAAGCAATGGGACATCAAAGTGTCCATGGCAACATCATGAGGAAAATGGCCATGACCTTCATGATTCTGTGACCCTCTATAGTCCCACTCTGAAATCACCGCATCCACTATTGATTATCTTAATATATACGCCCCACAATGTTAGGTGCTCGAGCATAAGCCCCTCCCCAAGTATAACAGCAATGTTGTGTTGTCGAACTAGGCTTCTATAATCGAACAAGTACAGTAGATCCAATACCTTTGGATGTAAGTGGTTTGATTTTGTGGTATGTGAGAATCAATGCACTGTTACAGTACTTGTTGCATTCTGCAAATGCACCAAGCATTCCTTGATTCTCTGCCTTTGAGGATCAGAAATACTTTAATGTGAGAATGACAATTGATAGAGTAAACCGTATGCCATGATAAATCTAGCTACATGTATATAATGATTGAATCATAGCTGCAAGTTATATGAATGAGTTAAATTAAAATATATAATACACAGGTAAATACATAAATGTGTAAACAAATGGTGTGTTGACTTAATATTATTGCTTTTGTTCTGACAGCTTACCATAAAAATGATGTTGTCAAGGGGAAGACTTACCTTGAAAGAACTACAGAGCGCCATTGCCATGGCCAAGTGAGCAAGGTTGGTCGTCATGACAACAGAGCAAGTAGGGGTTGCCAAGGCAGCATTAGCAACATGGCTGCCATGGTAACAGGAGGATCTTGACTTGACTTGATTTGACTTGTAAGAGAGCCAGGAATCAGGAAAAACGCAAGGGAGGAAATCATGGATATATGAAGGCAACTTGTGCCTGCCCATGTGTGAAACTTTTATAGGTGTGAGGCGATATCTTCCAATGGCAAGGACCTCAACGTTACAAAGTGGGACAGTGTGACTATTTGTGGTGCCTGAACAATTTGAACTTCACCAATGAGATATTTGTGTGATGTCAGTGATTACAGAAGAAAACCTTCATCATACAAAGTGTCAAAACTCGATAAAAAATTACAAAAAACAAAAATTTACAGGGGTGTACCTTTAAGAAAAACTTCCATCCAAAGTATTATCAATGGAGGGTGATGAGTAATTACACAAAGGGTAGCTGTAGCTTTTGGTAACGTTTTCTCATTTTTGTTCTGCAGAACAAGTACAATTTATTATTTTTCTGCCTGAACTAATAACATACATGTAGTATTCACCTTGCCAAGACAGCACATTTTGCACAACATGTGATGATATTATTGACAGATGAAATCGTGTATGGAATAAATTCTGTGGTAAACAATGACATTGGACGTCACAGACGTACAGACTGTGTAGAGGACTTGAATCCTTGGCATTTGAAGCATGATTTGGGAGTAGAACAAAAAAACTGAATTCTCTACACGCTGACAAAAAGTTGTTGGAAATATTTCAAAAATGACAGTCAATGCACTTTTAATGACTTTTTCTGTAAAAGCTGAAGATCCTGGTGTTGAAATGTTTTGTCAAAAAATGTTTGACAACGGAGGAGCACATTGAACAGCAGGGTTTTCCACATGGGCATATTGAGGGGCGTGCCATGCCTCTTTTTTCCTGGTCATGTGTTAATAACCAAACAAAAGAATATATTTTCCTAACAAAGGGTATGTAAATTATGTATTGTTATGTAAATTGGCCACACTTACTTTCAAGCATGTAGAGAACATTTAACAGGGCATGCTTAAAGAAGAGGCTGGCAATGTTGTGTGGTTTTGAAATCTCTAGGGGCCCCCAGAGGTTAGTCATAATAAAAACTCATGGCTCTCTCTGCACTGTTATGTAGTAGTACATGTATAAACATTAGGCTTCCATTTTTAGTGGCAGAAGTAGTTTGTTATTTTAACACCAGGACCTGCTGACTTCTTAGTCTATAATTTTATCATCTCAGATTATGTCTTTGCAGTCTTAGATGAATGCAAAGAAATATTTGCAATAAGTCGACGGTGTCATTCTTGACTCTGTGAACTTTCAGTTTCTGTCAACAGTGTCTAGTGTATAAAGTGGGTGACTACCAGTCAGCATGTGTTGTCCAATAATCTTTAGTATGCAAAACACATAACTAATTACTAGCCAATTAATCTGATATTTGATGGGTATGTTCCTTCTAATTTCTAAAGGCAAAGTTGCACAGATTTGATCGGACTTTCATAATGTTTGGCATCTGTACACTTTTGATTCTAATCAATTTATGTTTGGTGAAATCCTTTCTTCTCTGATATAGACAGCTTGACTTGTTCAAGTTTCTTTCACCGGTGTCATCTGGAGATATGCAAATAATTTGCATATGTATTATTTTTCGGCTAGTTATTGCATTTAAGATTAAATCATCTCAGACACTGGGTATTGGATAGCTCTTACCGGTAAATATATTCTGATCACATTTTTTACATTACTCAGAGAATAAATGAAATAAGTGCAAGACTCCCATCAAGTTTGTTTTGCAGGGTTAGTTTATTTCAAAACCCACAGTGCCAGAATACAAAACTCAGTATTGCAGCAAACAGCTGTGGAAAATACTGCATTTTATATAGTGAGGATAACAAACAATAAAATATGAAAAATAAATGAATAATAAAATATGAAAAATAAATGAATAATAAATCAAGAAAAAATATATTTGTCTTTATAACTATCAATATCCCTGTACTGGTGTGTAAATACAAGCAATAAGTGGGTGTGTATTGCTGTGATTAATTGATTTATTGCATGTTCACATTATTTTTATTTCAAAGGGAACTTCTGTTGTTCCTGATAGGATGGTGGGACGGTAACTCCACACTGTGGAGAGGTGCCAATGAGTTTATGCACTCCAATGAACCTGAACGTGCAACTATTCACACAATGTGCCTTGCGGGAGATTACGTGTGTTTTCTTATCTGTGCATGAACTTTGCAATTTAAAGTAGCCATTGAGGCTAATTTACATAACAATGCATACTTTGCATAATCTATCAGCATGCAAAGAAATTTTTTCAGAGATGACAATGCAATGAGTGAACCCTTTCACCATCAAAGTTCTGCAAATGTTTTTTTGGGTGGAAAAATATAGAAATGAGATGTAAAGATTTAGAAAAGATCCTGCCTCAACTGACACTGAATGCAGTGTTTCATGATCAGTCATCAGTGAAATATAACGTGCAGATCAAATTATAACCATGTGAGTTTGAGTCTCACCACCCTGATCACTGATATATAAGCCGCCTACGATGACCCATGCTTGGAGCTGTCCGTTTCTGAAATACTTTGAAATTTACATGTGCAAGTAGTTATGTTTCATTGATAGCTGTGTCTAGTTTATTAGTGTCAAACTGCAGGTCGTGAGTCTCACCCTAACGACCCCAACTGACCTATGCTTTGTGCAGTCAGAGAATCACTCCAGCTCAGAAAATGACCCCCGCTGATCATCAGTGAATGGGGTCAAATATTCTGAGTATGTAGTCCATACTGATGATGTACGTGTATTTTTACCCTGCCAAATATCATAGAATACTAGACAGAGCAATTTTAAATAGCAGGGATATCATTTCTAGATGATTAAAAAGGTGAAAGTGTCATCTGTTCTGATGGAATCACATTGACTTATATCAGTAGGCGGCCTACTGCTGAAGCAGTTTCTCTTTATGAAAAATCTTTCAGATTTGACCAACATTTTGAGTGACGGGTCTTGTATCCTTAGCTACATTAAAGTCAAGGGTTAACTTCTTCAGCAGATACTACTTTCAAAACTTTTAAAAGTCAAGGAGGAAAAAAATGACAATTTTTTAAATATGGACAATTCAGAATGATAAACCGGAGACCAGAGAAAGTTGTGTAAAGTTAAAAACTGTTCGTGCGTGATGTTTGCCTATAGTACAGAAAAGCCGTGATAAATAAGCTTTTACGTCACTAATTTGCTTGATGTTCTATTTAATATATTTGCATACATTTCCATAATACTGTAAGGTTTACAAAATACAAAAACTATCTTCAGTAATTCCCTGAGAAAGATTCTATTGCCATCACCTCTTTTAGTCTACACATTGAAAGACAAATGAAAGTTATAAATATCAATAGCAAGTATCATAGTCTTTTAGGGAAAGTTTCTCAGAAGGTGAAAAAGGCAGACCTTTCCCGCGCCCTTCCCCGATCACTCTGCTCTTACAGTAGATGACTAACCTCCCTATAGAAATTTGCTCTAAATGCAATTAATCAAGTTTGAGTGCAGACTGACTGAACCCATTCAAAAGAAATGCATCTTTCTTCTTTTTTTCTGTCAAAACGGTCTGGATCTTAAAACTTCAATCATCCAGCAGTGGTACGTAAAGCAGGACACGAATATATATATACTCTGAAATTTGTGATATATGTAAATCCCTTCTGTTTTTGTCTCCAATCACGTGGTTTCAAAGACAAGTTATGACCCAGTTACAAATGAAACTGGATAAAAGACAACGGATGAACTACTTTGAAAGCATTCCATGACGCAAGGGGCACGTGCGCTTGGAGTGTTGATTGAAAACTAAGAACAGTGAAGGGAGTTCGTTACTGTGTGTAAACACGTAGCCACGTTCCCTTCACAAGCTGCGAGCGACCCAGGCAAGTGGCATGACTATAATACCAATTCTCACTGCCCACTTTGAGCCGTTGGTTAAACTGTCTGAAAAAAAAAATCCTCATTTTACACTTCTGGTCCCGACGCGTGATGAGAGAAATAAGAATAAACTATGTCCTTTTCGAAATGTCAAGAGGATCGAAGAAAGTGTGCCAAGCCTTCTTGTTGCTGTGTGAAAGTTTGGTCCTTTTTGATCAACGCCAGAAAATCTATCAGACCGTTATTTTATGTAACGCTTCCAGCACATACTATCATCAACAAATTTAAATATATATTTCATTCGACCGGTGAAGTCTTTTGGTCTCAGATCGCTTGTGTAAAACCATCGTTTAACCTATTCAATTCCAATCATATAAACAACTCCATGGTAACAGGCTCTTAAAATAACGCGCAAGTCTTGAATCCACGCCGCCTTACTTGATACAGTTACCCAAGTTATTCTCAGACCGCTGATCTTACGCTATGATAGATACAGGCTCAGTCTGCCATATTTTGTGAGTTGTAAAAACGAGGTGATTCAAACCACAGCTGTACAGTAGCTCGTGGTTTGATACGCGGCGAGGGCCCCTGTGAGTAATCAATGCTCTTCATGGGTCATCGCCCTGTATCGAACCCACTAGTGACTGGTTCAAACAGTCTCCAATCTGCAAGTGGTCTTTATTAACTAACGTTTCGGCTAGGATCACTTGAAGATTGGAGACCGGTTGAACCGCCTGGGTTTCACGACTCTACATACTACTGCTACCCTTTGCATGTTCCTGCCCCTCCCCCAACCCGTATATAACTTCAAAAAACTCTCCATACAAGACATTTTGTCTTCAAAATCCGTTCAGAAATCTCTGTCCTGAAATAGATATCTGTAAACTGTGATACCATTACTTTCAAATATCACCAGGGTCGGCCTTAAATGTACGATTACTTTTGGAATGAACTGCAGGCAAAACCTAGATTGCTAATGCACAACATATGTCTTTAGTTTTGGACGTCAAAACAAATAAAAATAAAAAACTTTATGTTTACTCATTTTCTGAAACGTCTTACACAGACAATGGAAATATTCTGATGACCATATGTAATGTAATAAGCCCGTGGCAATGGTTGAACAGAACTATCGTTCATTATATACATCTGGATGGAAACGATACAATAATATAGAATTATTTTTCTTATCATACTGTCACTTGTGTATCGTATACTGAGCAAAATAGTGGTAATTTAACTACATATGGGTGCCGGTATAGGGTTTTGAGACTAGTAGATATGTGTACATATAAGTTATACTGACTTTGTGCGTTTTCGCATTTCGCACTTTGCCCGTGTCACATCCCTGTGATGGCGTCTCGGTACATAATAAGGCATTCACAGCAGACAACATTTTACAGCCATAACGTACCCTGCCCGTCAATAAACCCCACAATTATAATAAATACAAGTTTTCAGTCAAATTCCTGTGACTTGCTGAGTTGTTCCAGAAGACAGACAAGAATATCAGACTGCATACAGGACGAGAAGAATAAGTTTGCCTCCGCAACGAATGCTCATCAGCGGTGCGCGCATCATAGTGCATTCCAGAATGTATCATCAGAATATTTTCACCTCAGCAAACGGTAATATCACAATATTGCCATCTGACATCCTTTCGTGTTGTGAAACACCACGGTTTAGCTCTCTTGCCGGCCGGGTTTCGGCAGTAGTTGTGGTCGCCTACCCCTCGCTTGGCATCCTTCGCAGTATTGTTCAGGAAGTACTCGTGGTTGTGAGGCCACAGTGCGGTCCACCGCTGACAGGTGATGCCGTCCGTTGTGTAGTCCAGAGTTCCCCTGTACTCACGACCGTCGTTTTTGGCGCTCTCGAAACACTCACCCGTAGCTGAAAAGGAAGTGTCGTTTGTTAGTGGAGATCTTTCTTCCTTTGACATCTTTTTTCAGTGATTTAAGTAGCCACTGTATTGCTGATAACTTACAAGGCGGATCAAAGGAGGCAAAAGACCTACTGTAGAACCCAAACTTTACTGCCATACAGTTTTTAGCCTTCATAATAGTCTGGTGCCGAAACCCTGATTTTTGGTCGAACCCAAAAATTTCGGCCCCACAATGGTTCTCGGTGGTTTCTGTATCTTCAAAGCCTACTGAATCAGGATCTGCATGATGCCACCCTGGCACCCTTGGGCATTTTAATATATTCAAGATGGCCGCCAAGATGGCCGCCAAATATGTAAATGGTGATATCTCAGCTCTGTGAAATGTTATCAAAATGATTTTAGTGTCGTATGCCAGCTAAACAGGGCCAAGGAATTCATTTCTTTCATTGCCGAACATGTGCAACCCTTAATTTGCATAAAAATTCAAGATGGCTGCCAAAATCACCTCAAAAACAGGTAAAATACCATATCTCAGCTCCATGAGTTGCTGTTGGAGTCATTGTGGTCTCCTTTGCCAGGCAAATGGGGCTAAGGAACTCATATCTTTCATTGCCTGATATGTACAACCCTTAATTTGCATAAAAATAATCCAAGATGGCTGCCAAGACGACCTCAAAAACAGTTAAAATGTCATATCTGAGCTCAATGACTAGCTGTTGAAGTCATTTTGCTCTCCTTTGCAAGGTATATTGGGTCAAGCAATTCATATCTTTCATTAGCTGACATGTGCAACCCTTAATTTGCATAAAAATCCAAGATGTCAGTAACAAGTCATATCTCAATA
The DNA here is from genome assembly GCF_041260155.1 of Ptychodera flava. Taxonomy (NCBI): domain Eukaryota; kingdom Metazoa; phylum Hemichordata; class Enteropneusta; family Ptychoderidae; genus Ptychodera; species Ptychodera flava. Next base: position 23,918,158 of record NC_091937.1, on the reverse strand, counting down.
CACTATGCCACTGATTTTGGTGTCTTTCGGCGTGTTTAACGGGACAAAGAATTGGTATCTTTTGTTATATTTGCTGTAAAATCAAACATGAAAATCTGAAATTGATACTTACAATCCAAGATGGCAGCAAAGCTGGTTTCCACAACAAATATCAAGGTATATCTTAGCTGAATTGTATCCTAGAGACTAATACATTAGGGTTCAAGGCAGAAGAATAAGTTTCTTTCGTTATATAAAATGTAAAATATTTCATTGAAAGCCAAAATGACCACCCAATATCAACTATGGCCACAAAAATGAATGCCACAAAAACATTGAGTCGCATCTTAACCAACCAAGCATTCTTGAGACCTATTTTTTTTTGTTCCACAACAAATATCAAGGTATATCTAAGCTGAAACTGCATCCTAGAGACTAATACATTTCAATATCGGTCGCAGAGTTTTCATTTCTTGTTTTCTTGTTTTCATGTTATCCCTCTAAAGTTGTACCCTTAGCTTTGCAATCATCATGCTGCAAACAATTTTATAGTTTTTGCCATAGGGGCATCAAGAATATGAATGTTTTGCGCTTGACACCCATCCAAAGCACTTTTAACAGTTTAATTGCAGTCCAATTATCCAATATTTAATTGAATTGTTGTTGTTTTCATAATTAAACATATAGACACCTTGCTCCTCCGAAAGCAATCTTCATCACTAGTTCAAATCCACTACCTGACATAAAAAGGTCTATACTGATAAGCATGTGCAATTTTCCTTGTGTCTCGGAATGAAACCGAAAGTACATAAAAGTGCTGACGTGTTTCTTATCACATCACTTCTCCAATAGATGAATTGCAGACTAACCTGTGCTGTTTTGATGGCTTGTGCCAGCTTTATTGGACTATGATAAGAAACATACCAACAACCAAAATGTATGCATACAAAGAGCCACAACTGCTAGGTGCCCATGCTGTGTCTTGTTATGGTGCAGTGGCCTACTTGCTAGCCATGGGAGCCGCAACACACTAAAACTGCAAAAATAACGGGCATAACAACTGGCACACACATACATATAAACGTAGACAAGAAAAAATGAAAAAAGTAAAATATTGATGAACATGTAATGTCCGCATATATAGATATTCATGTTTATCTCTGATCTAATACTCTTTTGTTGTTGATTTTGCAAAATCTTTATTCTACTTTATGATCAAGATCAAAATTGGTATACGACTTCAATAAAGGCTTATTTTACTTCACTGAATATATATATATATATATATATATATATATATATATATATATATATATATATATATATATATATATATATATATATATATATATAAGGAACGGTATTGTGAACAAAGATGGAAGGTCTCAAATGGATTTCTGTGAGTTCGGTTGGCTGAAAGATGAATCAGTCAAATCACTTTGTATTTAACTTTTAGTCAAGGCTAACCAGCTCCCTAGAAGTGCATACATTCATTGCTAATGGATATGCAGGTTACCCTTCAGGTGCCGCCAACTGGTAAATTTCATGAATTTCGCAAAATCATCTCAAAACATGTTTTGAAGGCTGATATACCGATTTTTCGTATTTTTGACCTTGACCCAAAATTTAGAGGGGAAAGTAGAGCTGTTCGTAACTGCCCTCCCACTGGCATACGCGGAAAATATGCCCTCCTACTGAATTTTGATGCTCACTGCCCTCCAGTATCTATAGTCTGCCCGCTCCCCACTCCCACAACATTTGATGCTCCCCTCTCCCCTCTCCCACTACAGAAATTTGCCATTGCCAACTAGATGCCTACTAGGCAACCCAGATCAACGCAAACTGTTGGAGCAGCTGGCAGTATAGCTTAGAACATTGCTCCCCTCTAAGTTAGGCGCTAAATCTCCCCTCAAGTTCTATCAACCACGCCGCTTTCCCCTCCCTCTACGTATCTTCCGGTGCCCACTGTCAACAATTTTCTCCCCGCCCACTGAAAATGGTGAAATTTTCTTCCCCGCCCACAGTAAATATAGATTTTTTCTCCCCGCCCGCTGATTAATTTGAAATTGCCCGCCCGCTGAAAAACTTCGCACGAACACCTTTTTGCACGAACAGCTTTGTTGGCGGCACCTGACCCTTCATATTCCACAGGAAGTTACATATGCTCTTTAACTCAACTGGTTGTGACATATGTATTTTCTGGCAGTATAGTATAACAAGCAACTGTCAATATTAATGGCCCTGCTAATAACAAAGCGATGAAGGATGATTTTGTGCAAGAATCTTACCGAATTTTACAGTTCTGGTCGAAAAATTGTAAATTAGTATTTTGGTACATTGTTACACATAAATATTATAAACGTGCCACCAAATGCCACCAAAATCAATTTCATTAAATACTCAGTAAGCGGAAGTATTATATATTATATGATATGGCAGCTATTCCGGAGATCATATTTTCATTTAATTGATAAATGGTAGGTAAACAGTTCATGTAATGGGAAAAGTGAGTTCCTCGATACCTAGCATGCCACCAAATATTAAGAATCAATCTCAAAGATGAGCAATGATAATATGAGTTAAGGCTACATGCCTGTTTTGCAACTCTTTTTAGGGCATCGATGATGTTTTGACTTCACTTTGATATATAAGTTGCATTGAACTGTATTGTATACAATTGACCCTTAAAATGTATCCAAAGACGCAAAACTTGGTCTCGCAAGCTACTTAGTAAATAGAGACATGATGTAATATTTTTGACACCATTATACGCATTACAAGATAAACTCCCTGTTTGCAATGTTCTTGAAAGTTTTTTTCAGGTCAGATAACAAGAGATTCAAATTCTGCGACTAATAAAACATGACCATACTCATCAAAATAGGTCTTAAAGAATGCTTGATTGGCAAAGATGCAACTCACACCTCACTAAATCTAACATTGGTGTTTGTAATGCAATTAAACCGCTCAAAGTGCTCTGAATTGGTGCCAAATGCAAGAGGTTGGTATTCCTGCTGCCTATGAATGACACTTTAGCAGAAACTTGACACTTGTTTGCAGCATGACGGTTGCAAAGCTTAGGGTACAACGTCTGACGGATGACATGAAACCTGGTCATCATTGTCAAATCAGAAAACCATACCCGCAATGATAAAGGTATTCATAGAATGACTCTGCCACACCCTCTTGCGGTCATATATTTAAAGGGCAGCAATATTAAAGATCCTGCTGAAATTGACCTGAGTGACTAAATTGGTGCAAAGATAAACAAGACAGATGACTCAGGATGGCTCAAAGATGACCAAACAAGTCACTTTTCTGCAAGTGCAAATGCATGCTCAGCAAATTCGCCTCGAATAACTGAAGCTCATTTATTGTGGTTGATTGACAAATGATAAAATGACCCTTCACGTTGTATGGAAAGGTACAGTTCATTATAATTTAATTTAAATGGATGGTTTGACAATTTATATGAATGACAATGTGAATTCATGACCTCTCAAACGGATCCAAACACATACAACCTTGTGTCGAAGATGCTAGATAAATCTTGTTGTAATGTTTTATGAAACCATTCTAGCGGCAATGTGGGATAAAATCCTTCCATTAGAAGTAAGATTTTTCAAGCTCAGAAAACAAGTAATGAAAAACATGCGACCGATAAAACCTGACCAAACACATCAAAATAGGTCTCAAGATTGCTTGGTTGGTTAAGATACGACTCAATGTTTTTGTGGCATCCATTTGTGTGGCCATAATTGATACTGGGTGGTCATTTTGCTTTTCATTTTTGCATTTATGCTGAAATATTTTACATTTTATATAACGAAAGAAACTTATCCTTCTGCCTTGAACCCTAGATGTATTAGTCTCTAGGATGCAATTTCAGCTAAGATATAAATTGATATTTGTTGTGGAAACCAGCTTCGCAGCCATCTTGGATTGTAAATATCAATTTTAGATTATCATGGTTGATTTAACAGCAAATATAACAAAATATACCAATTCTTTGTCCCGTTAAACATGCCGAAAGACACCAAAATCAGTGGCATAGTGTATTGAGATATGACTTGTTACACACTTAAACATATATTTGGATTTGTATGCAAATCTTATGCAAATTAAGGGTTGCACATGTCAGCTAATGAAAGATATGAATTGCTTGACCCAATATACCTTGCAAAGGAGAGCAAAATGACTTCAACAGCTAGTCATTGAGCTCAGATATGACATTTTAACTGTTTTTGAGGTCGTCTTGGCAGCCATCTTGGATTATTTTTATGCAAATTAAGGGTTGTACATATCAGGCAATGAAAGATATGAGTTCCTTAGCCCCATTTGCCTGGCAAAGGAGACCACAATGACTCCAACAGCTTCTAATGGAGCTGAGATATGGCATTTTACCTGTTTTTGAGGTCATTTTGGCAGCCATCTTGAATTTTTATGCAAATTAAGGGTTGCACATGTTCGGCAATGAAAGAAATGAATTCCTTGGCCCTGTTTACCTGGCATACGACACTAAAATCATTTTGATAACATTTCACAGAGCTGAGATATCACCATTTACATATTTGGCGGCCATCTTGGCGGCCATCTTGAATATATTAAAATGCCCAAGGGTGCCAGGGTGGCATCATGCAGATCCTGATTCAGTAGGCTTTGAAGATACAGAAACCACCGAGAACCATTGTGGGGCCGAAATTTTTGGGTTTTGTGCTTCGGCACCAGACTATAATCAATATACGTGATATTGGTGTGTTTAGAGTCTGTCGCCTGCCATGGTTTCATTTGTGAAGTTCATCATTGGTGAGCATATGTGATACAAAGAACCATTATCGACTGATCGAGGATGCTGCGATGTCCACAAACTCGATTCCTGGTGAAAATGCATGTCTACCCTTACATTTGCTGCAGTTTCGTAGGCCTGCAACTCCCCTTGCGAGGGGAGTTGCGGGGCTACGAAACTGCAGCAGCCCTTACATATGAAAAGGACAATTTTATTATTTTTAAGAATAAATATGCCTATTCTGCTCTGTAAATTATGCCATCACAATGCATTTATGCGTAATTATATAACATTATGATTTGACAAAAATGTCTAGTCCGGACTACTGGAATAAAAACACCGAGCATTACTGATTGCATTAACAATTCGACATGAACTTTGGAGAGGAACGAGAAACTTTGTATTTTTTCCCAATTTTACGAATAGAAATAGTGGAAAAAATTAAAACGATTACAACTGATGCTTTCACACAGAAATAAGTTTGCATAACGACGTCGACGGCTACTCACAATCCTCCTTATGCTTAGGGTTGCATCTATACAGGTAACGAGCCTGTGCAATGTCAAGGTCGCTCAACGCCTTACGTTGTCCCATGTCGACATTGGCCTTGAGCCCCCGTTTGGTGACCTCGATGGTAGGCTGTCCGTTCCTGGAGAAGAAGGTCGCGCCATAGTGCATGATACTGTTATAATCGTAGGCATAGTTGCGGGATTTGGATTCCTCCTTGGACAAGATTCCAAAGTTTTCCTGAGCTCCGTTGATCATGTTTTCTTCGTGGATTTTCACGTACTTATTCCGATCTAAACGACTCTGTTGAAGTAAGTTAGAGAAAGCGCATAAATTTCCTGAAATGTATGGTTAATGAAATGCTCCGATACCCTGCCGCCATGAAAACCACCGAAAGCCAAATCCTTTTTATATCACAGAATATGCTATTTCATCAATCTATACTTAGAAATTTTAAAGACACCAGTAGTTTATCCGGTTTTAAGGCTTTACTGGGTAAATCATCATTTTGTGTAAATCTGTACGTCATTTGTACGTTTTGATTTTGATGTAGTTTACTGTAGTTTCCATCGTTGTTTGATATTCACTTTCACTTTGTACATCTTTTAGCTTTTTAAATTATTGTCGTATTACTTTTAAGTTTCCACTGGTCCTCCTTTGAAACCACTATGCCTCTTATTTTTGGTATATTTTCATGTACTGACATTCTCTTTAAAAAACTTGCAACAAGATTCAATTTACTTATTTTGCAGAACATCAATCATAATAGAAATACCGTCAAAAGTTACCAAGCTATTACTCCTTTCATCAGCCCATCATCCCCTTTCGACTTTAAAGGTCATATCAGTTTATTCGCAGCAAAAGAATTAAAACCAAAGTCTCATGGTGAAGGGTACATACATTGTCGTCGTTTTGGAATACCAGGGGCAGGCGTGGGCAGATAAAGTAACTATATAATTACCAAAATCTTGGACAGGCAGTATTCTGCTATTTGTCAATACTTGCTTGGAAAAATTTAATATGGCATTTCAAAAAATCAATATAGTGCATGTCTAGTCAATGGAATCCGAGAGAATTCTAAATCAATGTGGGTAAAAATTGAATAGTCAATGTGTACTTGTACCTGTTCACCGGTCGCCACTGATAACCACGGGTTTTAGATTAACTGTGGTGTTAGAGGGTTAAAATTGGTCATGAGGGTACCGCGTATCATCGTTGATTATTTAATGCCACAATTCGTACTATCACCAGACGGTACCTGCATGCTGTGATCGTGATTGGAAAAATCATGATCTGTTAAACTTTTGTTTGTTTTTTAGTTTGACAAATTCGATGCATACCTGTTCGTGCCAGAAACCCAATGCGTGTCCAATTTCATGGGCGACTGTACCCATGTTTTCACATCCGTATCCGACTGACAGCCTCTGCTTCCCGCCTCGTCGTCCCACGTAAGACCAACATCTGTAGAATTATTAAAACAGTGGGATGTTAGCCGATTAGTATAGTGTTTTCACGAATGTGTTTGTTTTCCCTAAATCTTGTCGGAAGTTGTCATAAATTACCTGCTTTATGAGCATAATGGAAGAATGCGCGCATTGTCGGTATATAACTTCACGAAACATGAATTTCATCGAAACATTGATCATGACAACCTAATTGACTTTATTCCCCTGTATTATAAGTTTTCATAGGATTCAATGAAACAGCAGGGTATAGACAAGTACAGTAATATTGGTCATAGAAAGCAGTTAAATACAATTCTTTGTTTGCCGTCCACGTGCTGGTAGGTTTTCAGAGAAAATTCAGAAAACAAACAAAATGTTAACTCTATTACAAATAAAAATATTATTTTTCCAAAAGAAAACAAATAATTGAACTGAGCTTTGCTAATACACTTGTGTTTTTTGTCTGTGTTTGTTTTTTTCCCTGGCTGGCTGGTAGGTTTTTCAAAAATCCAAGGACGGGAAACAAAGAATTTTCTTTAAATGGCTTTTTGGAATTATCTCACTGCCAAGCGACTTTGCGATATTCCCTACCAAAGCACAACAGTCTTTTTGAATTACGCGCCACACGCTAGCTATATCTCGGTATCTACTGTATCAATACTTCAACTCAAAAACTGAAGTACACTCTACAATGCCAGTGTCCGTCCCTCGAATACGATATATGCATGTGATAAAATAAATGTAGGTATCTGTGAGAGATCGCCGTGTTATAAAGGAAAGGGATTTTTCTCAAGTTGTCTTTCACATTATCAGCGACTTTTTGTCTTGCTGAGATTCATGCAGCACTCTTTGCATATACCTTATCCTCGCCATAGACAATCAGACAGCCCTTCCTAATATTTCAACTCTATACCTGTGGATATGAACTTACCCATAGTCAGGAATGAAATGTATATAATCTTTTTCCTTTGGCTGTCTTTTGTGGAATCGAACGCAAGTCTTGTCTTCCCAGTGTTTGATAGCTTGGCGAATGGCGTCTTTTCCCGCGTCGCCTGTTGGTGCAAAAAAGTTGCAAGCACTCATCAGTGTCCGCCTGTCTCCATATTACTCCTGAATATTCATGATTAGTTCAGTTGGAGTCACTCCATTTAGTGACTGGGAATCAGTTTTCATCGTACAAATGTTGATCAAAATATAACAGTATTACAACAATTTGCTCAAAAGATGTCATCTCGCGTCCCCGACAACGTCGAAAACATGAAAATGTGCAAGGTTGTTTTTGGCGGGAAGAGTGACTGTCCCAAAAGCCTTTGAACTTACTCATATCACGGTGGATTTGGTAGGCGACTTGCCCGCCCTTCCAAAGCAGACTGCTGTTTCTAGCGATGGCCCTGCCAGTTCTCTTCTTCCCACTTTTCATTTCTGCCATCTTCTTCTTGGTCATGATGATGTCTCCTTCGAAGAACGGCGACTCGTACTTCAACGGTATAGGCACAGCTCCTGTGGGAGATCCACCAATTACCGCTGTTGGAATGCCATAAGATGAAGTTTCACTTTGCCTGTCTCTAATTTATCGATTATGCTTTGTTTGTGATCATTAGTGACAAATATTAAATTTTGTAGAATGATTCGGTGTTAGCATGGAAAGGAGTCATACTTCGGAACGATTTTGATTTGAATTCTGATCGTGTTCTAAAGAAAGGACGTTGTTTTCTGACGAGAAGGTTCGTGTGTTCAGTGAGGTGCCGTGTTTGCGTGGCGCTCTTTTCAGTAGCAATCTTTAAATAGGCTACCATTTTTTGCAATCCTAGGCTACCATGTTTTGTTTCTGTGACACAAATGACTGACATACAAAACGTTGAAAAAATGTAGACTTGATGACGTCATGTCTTGTCGAAAAATGCTCTCAGGTATTCAAACAATTGGATTCTTGGATGATCAGTCACAAAAGAATTTTCATTTTGTTCTTATCATCACCTTTACGTGACCTCCTTAATTTAGTCCAGACCGCTTGACAAGCCTCAGTGCGTGACAGGAAATGAAATGCACTGAGCCGATGTAAAGCAGTATCGTTTCCATGAAAACATAATGCAAGAACTAATCAAAGCAGTTTGTAAGTTTCTCACGCATGACAGGATGCTTTGAAATGTAGTGTCTTGGTAATTGGATTTTAAAGGTTGTCAGATTTTTTAATTTTTTAATTTTTGTTTTGTTTTTTTGTTTTGTTTTGTTTTGTTTGTTTGTTTTGTTTTGTTTTGTTTTTTTTGGGGGGGAGGTTATTTCAAGCACTAGACTTAGTGGAAAGGTATAGGAGAACGGCCACTGACAGATAACATACAAACAAGCATGGAACTATGGGAAGAGACGATTTACATACAGTCATGTGTACCTTAGATTTGTACAAAACATTACAGAGGGTTTCATCTTATGGCATGGCAGAAAGACAGCGAACAATGAGCTCGAGATAGCTTTGGCTGCGCCCTCGTGCACCTCTAACTTAGAGGGACGACGTGAACACAGCCTCTACTAGGGAGAAAATTTATACAGTACAGAAGTAAAATTACAGAGTACATTTTAAGGATGGGATTTCAAAAACAGACGGAAAAGAATTATTTAAGGTAATATGCACCTCGAAAGTGAAAGACTTAAACTTTTGCTCAAACTTTCCTCAAGGAATCTTTCAATCATTCTCTTTCAAAATCAAGAATAAAAATAGGGGTCACCGTGCAAATTTTGATACTAGAGAAACAAATTACCCAAGATTTACCGATATTCGAAATTCAAAATGGCCGCCATCCCTGTGTTAACTCTATGAAGAAAAGTAAAAATTTTCGAAATTCGAAAAACTAACCCGGTGAAAAGTTTTCTTTCACCAAGAGCTTTAAAATGAACCCCCACAAGTGGTATATCAGAAGAGAATTGTAGAAGTTTGAGAGTCCGAATGTCCGTCCCTGAGGTGCGTTCTACCTTAAAGCACCAACGTGAACTTTACAAACAGAAATTGATACAAAACAAATCACACCATGATGAACCAAGATGTACGCAAGACTGAACATTGATGCAATAAACGGACAAAACCATAGAAGTTACTTTACAGTGAAAAAAGCGTGCTTTATAGAGACAGATTACAAACAGCAAGGCCCTTTGTGCTTAGATTAAACTTGTATTATCGTTCAGCCTGAGGCACCAGAAGTTGTATTCAATTTACCTGTGAACATGGATAACAAGTCTCGGGGTCTTCCGAAGAGCGCTTTTAGATGGAAGAAGTTTCAGATGTGAAAGAGTTCGACAAGTATTATTAAGAAGAGGTGAAAAAGCTGTTACGTTTATCATCCACCCACTCACCCTCCCACACCTGTAATTTTGCCCTTTTTCTCTGCACGCAGTGGTCAGTTCCCAGCCTCCAAGTCGAAATATATACATGCTGATACGCTTGTAACAAGCCTTTCTGAAAATCATTAGATCACCTAACTCAAGCAATCTGAACTTTCAACTAACAATTCTGTGAAAAGTGGAAACTGCTACCATACTTCCGGAATTTGGGTTGAATCATGAGACATTCAAGTTTGTGGTGGCAAAAATGTAGAAACCCCCGCATTGAACACTGTTGAAAAGAGAATTTGATTTGGCACCATTTTACAAGTGGTATAGCCACAAAACTGATGACGTCGAATCGCCGTACACAAAACACAGTGGCATAATTATTTAAGGCGTCTGTGTTTTGTGTAGGGCGATTGGACGTTATCAGTTTGTGGCTATACCCACTTGTAAAATGATGCCTTTAATTTTGCTGTTGTCGCAAAAATATTTATTGGACCAGAAAGCGGAATTTTGGAATCCTCAGAAAATTCATTCCCTTTCAACTTCGAAAAAAGTGACCTTGGAAAGCGAAAGCAAAATTTGCCAAATCATCCTTCTGACAAATCCTTCTAAAGATCTAAAGATGGGTGCCTTACACAAGCAAGTCCGTATCACGAAGAAATGTTGAAACAGGTGTTCGACACAGCGGCCAATGCCCCATGTATTACAAGTGAATTCTCGGAACTCAGATACGTTCATTGTTTAAAAATTACTGGTAGTCTTGTACATATGGCGAAAGACCGGTGAAGATCGAAGGCAAATCGAATTAAATTCAACAAAAGAATACCTTTACAGCCGACGCATCTGTATTCATTAGATAGCGGTTTCTAATTGTCCAGCGTCGTCCACGAGTACGCTAGTACCAACGCGACACTCAGAAAAGTTTTGATTTCGGACGCTAAGCACGAGTTGCAAAACCTTACACTACCCATGAAACTTCTGTGTACAATTGTCAATCATTGGTATAATAAATAAGTAAACAAACGTATTCTTAGGTTGCATGAGGAGGATTGTATCCTGTGAAATATTGTCCTTATGCATACACTTGACGTTAACTAGTCACACTTTCTCAGTGTAAATACCATGTCGACGCGTTTTGGCATTACTTTCACTGAATCCTGTTACCAAATTATTGCTGAAAACCTGGCGTATCACTTTTCGCTATCATGCTGTGTTTGCTATTTGAGCTTCAACTCGGTACATACACTTCGACAAAGAATGCTTTGGTCGGGGTAATTGCCAAATCATGTATCTTAAATCTCGAGATATAAGCATGTAATAATGGGGTTTTGTTTTTGAATACAGATTCATCGGTATAAAAAGGTACACGTCATGTCCTTTGTGTAGCCATACCATGAGCGTGGGAACAATTTGTATCGAACAGAAAAAAACCGTCAATCAAAAACGTACTATCGTTGGAATTGCGTTGCCTATTTGATGGCTAAAATTAACAGTCCCTCTCTTTTACATGATTTGAAATGGCTTAGCGAAATACGTAAAGCTAGTAACATTCCACGTAGTTGCTCTTTTTCTGCTCTCTATGTCAACAGGAACTTGATAAAATTCAAATCATGTGTTTGTACTGTGATGATAATGGAGTGGACTCTCTAATTTGCCACTTACAGTCGATGCCATTGTTAGTCTGCTAGTAATCACGCTGATGCAGGTGCAGTAGTTCGAATTAAAATCTTTTAAAGCCTTTGGAGGAGTCAATCTAATCACCTTTCTTTCTTACGTAATAAGAAAGAATCCCAGGTCCCTTTAGAAGAATGATAACACTTTTCGAGGTCGACTAAGCTGTGGAATCCGAAGTCATTTGTATGCGATGGATTCTAAAGGTATTCATTCTTTTTTTTAAAACATGGTCTGTGGATCACAAACTAGAGCCAGCATCTCCTTGCATGTACAGCTATCAAACCACCACTCGGGTGATGTTTTTGGGATCACTGGTCTGCTTTGGTGAATATCAGCTAACACTGCTTACCATCACTCAGTGGTCCACCTTTCTTCTTCTTTGGGCACATCCCCTCCTTTGCCATAAACTTTGGACAAGCCCCTGTGTATGAAAAAAACGTCCAGAGATAGCAAATGAAAAGGACTTTATAGTAATTGTGAGAGAAAGAGAGAGAGAGAGAGAGAGAGAGAGAGAGAGAGAGAGAGAGGGAGAGAGAGAGAGAGAGAGAGAGAGAGAGAGGGGGGGGAGGGAGGGAGGGGTATAGGAAAATGACATCAAAGCAAGCGGCAGCGATACACAAATATGTATCATTTCATCTTTTCTGTTTTTAAAGTAACACCTACAATCAGGAAAGACATGAATGAAAGTGTTCCTTTTATCCCAACAGTGAAACATTAATCCGGAGAAATGACAACAAAATAATCTACTCAGTGAAGACCTTAGTTCCCACTTACACTCACATTTCAAGTTCTGATTTATTCAGCGTGAGCATTCTGTAAATTGAAGATTAACATTCCCTTGATCCGATCATTATGGGATATCTGAAGCGAGGTATAGTTGTCAAGTGTCTGATTTGCAATTGTGCACGGTTGTACTTAAATTTGGCAATCACCATTCTATTATGATTCGTTCCTATGCTGTACTTCATTCACCAGGGTGACCAAGACTATCGAATAGCCCTGAAGGGATCTGAATGGTAAAAGCATTATATCATAACGCATGCAAGGAGATCATACACCTCTTGTGTGGTGGGAAACAATCAAAGGGTCGGCGGATTTCAAGTGCCTAGATGTGGAACATCGCTGCTAAATTCAGTACTTACGGTCAACATTTTGCATTAACTGTATAGTTTTCTAGCGTGGGTTCTAAACGTGGTCAAAAAGGGGTTTGGAATGGTGGATGTATATATTCATCTTGACGAGGTTTTAAGTGTCTGTGGGTATGCATGTATACTAACTCATTCCCACGGGCTGTGATCAAGTTCGCGTGGCTAAGTTTTTGTACCTGATAGAATGTTAGTAGATAAAAGACCGGTCGAAACAAATGACCACTGCACAGGCTGAGATGGTGTTTAGGTTTGTTGATGAATGCAAAAGAGCAATTCAATGCGAAAAGAAACCTAAAGGAGAGGAAGTTAGGAGACGGGACAGCAATAGCTCTCAGTTTAACCTTGAAGTAATCACACTTGAATTTCACGTGTAGGAGGAAAACAGAATGATTTTGCTGGGTGATTGGTCACGATAGGGTAGTGTACAATTCTGGGTTAATGACCGATGATAATACACGTAATTGGATGGACCCGGAGAAGATTGCATTAATTTGGATTGGCACCAGACATGTATGCTGATCCATCACACGTATTCTAATAACAAGCTCAGAGTTACCGAACGTAGACACTTAATTCAAGCAGACGTAAACAGGTAAATTAGAAGAGAACACAATTGATCAAGGGTCGATGACCAACAGCTACATATTTGTCTTCGAGATTTAATTATGCATGTACAGTGTAACGTTAGACAAATCAAATATCTTTCTTCGTCTACGATTGGGTGCTAAAGAGACACATTTCAATTGCACCAATAGAAATGCGGACCAAATATTTCAGTAACTACCATCAATTACTTCGAATGCTGTCATGTTGTATAGTGTTATTATTCATTGCGGCAAAGAGTAATAATTGTTTTTTTGTTTTTTTTTCTGAAGTCGGAATTCTAGGCTTCTAAGTTGTTGACGGAAGTTTGACTCTCGACCTCTGAACGTAACACGTAAATGGATCGGCCCGCTTGTCAGGTGCCAATCGCTGATTTGATGACACGAAGGCCGCGAGACTGTTTACTATCACCTTAACTAGTCATTAATTGCACCGGTGACGTCATCGGGAAGGTACTGACGGAAGACTGCGGTTATCATCTGCGCGCTCCCATGCATGCCATAGACACAGGGGGACAATAACAAACCCATTTATACATTTTATTGAACTATAGTTGTTGTTCTAGACGATTACGGAAGCTATTTGAATTCCGAAAACCATGAAGACGCAGGCATGTAGTGGGCACATTAGGAATGCCATTTCGACAGGTATATTGTCATAAAACAAATACACCCTTTTCTTCCTCAGTGGTTGTAAATACTTCGCTGTACATTGTGAAAATCGCGGGCATTTTATCCTAACCGCTAATTGCAATCCCCCTACCAATTGTTCACGTTACAGCCATTTATCAACAGGTTAAGATAAACATTGTAAATTTCACCACATACAAGGAGAAATATTTTTCTCCCTGTCTGTGATTTCACGTACACTTCAGCACAAATCAGTCTTGTCTTGAAGGTACAGTGTCCGTGGTGGGTTTTTTGGTGTTTCTTTTCACAGTGTCCATATAATGGCAGCTCTTCACAATGGTCCTACACAGACACCAGAACAACGGAGAAGACATTTTTTTACACCGGTCGAGCTGCTGATTACAACAGGGTTTTCTATCCTGCGCGACCATCGGCGACCTTTCACAAACTTGCAAGGCTTCCGAAGCCGTGGCAAGGCAGCGGGGATTTCGCAATGGTCTCGAGGGCAGACTTTGAAAATAAACTCAAATGACATGGTATTTGTAACTACCAGGCTATCAAATATATGACAATAGTTTTTTTCAGCGTCAAGGATGTTCATATATATCCTACGGTCAATCTTGCAGAACCGGAAATAACATGCGACAACCGATGGATGGCCTTGTCATTACCTTTCTCAATGAAGTAATGTTCAGGAACGTTCTAAAAACATCACATCTGTCCCTTCTGACCGAGAGCATGCGAAACCAATGCGTCCTCGCACAAAGATCATTTATATCTTCCAACGAGAAATCGCATAAATCAAAGTCAAGAGAGGGGGAGGCAAATCTTTTGATCGAATTGGACGCACCAGCAGAACCTTGTTCTTTGGTTTCGAGTACAAGGCAGACGATATATATTTACCACATGGTGCTCTCACAGTTGGAGAATAAATTGTGGAATGGAGATTGCATGCATGGAAGTCTTATTCAGGGCTGGTGGTTAAAAATGCTTCCAGGGTCTGCACGGCGACTGCGTTTTACCCTCATTCCCTTCAGCATACATGTAATTCTGTATAAACGATCGAATAAGAATACAAGTTGCCCAGTTTGACAAATTTCTGTGGAAGTTGTCGAGAACTTTGTTTCAATTCTCTTATTCCAGGGGCCAAAATTTCAGGACTGACTTTGGAATCGAATAATTTACAAAGCAGGACAATTTTTACCATGCTGTGACAAGAAAAAACATTGTACATGTGGATTTGCTGACAAGAGGTTTATAAATCAATTTGTCAGAGTATGTTGCCCATTTGTCAACCACCAAGGCATTCTTGTTTTAACACTTCTTTAATAGTTTCCCTTTTACTCGAATGCCTCTGTAGGTCGAATAAACAAACCCAAATAATAGTCGCTCGTAACTTGTCTGTAACCGTCCCAGCAATATTTGTGATCACCCCATCTATCAACGCGACAGTCCGCAGAAGCCTATTTCTTCAGTTACATTTTTATGATACTAATAAGCCAACAGTCTTGAGGCAAGCCTCTCATTAGGAAAGGTCAGGAGGCCAAACGAAAGCTTCAATCCAGGTCGGCAATACCATCAAGTCAATCTGGAAAAGGGGTGTGCATGCAAGTACAAGACTTTTGATAACCAGAGAAGAAAAGGGGTTTTGCGGGCTCTTTCATCGATGAATATTCAAACATGGATCACATACTATATTCCTCACTGTTGCTATTTCCCCCCATACACGAAATATACCCCCTTGCATACGGTTCTCAGGCGAGCAAGCCCCCACTTTAGCTAGGATAAGTGAACGAGCCTGGCGAACGGCGAAAGCATAGTGAAAGCATAGTGTACATAATTGTATATATGTGACCATGGCGGATGTGGCCGTGATACAATGATAGATGATGTAGGTATAGACACAAGATATTCTTAAAGTTTGTGTATGCGTATATCCGAAAAGTTAAGTTGCATGTAATGCCGAGGTTAAGTGGTTTTTGATCAAAAAACGATAGCATGGGTCAACGACTTCAGTCAATAGTAAGTCCATAAATTTCTTCGTAGTGTTGATTTGAAAAGTCAGCCTATATGCTTTTTCAATGTCGTCCTTACCTAAGTTTAGCTGCCATGGATGTAGAAAGTTAGCTGGCTGCAACTGCGGACTGACGCTGTTGTACAGAAGGCAGACAAAGAGGAAGACCAACTCCAGGACGAGAAAGTTGAGCTTGGAAATCATGGTTGTATGTTATTGGTAGCTCAGTGAATATTTGCTTGCAAGAAGATCGACTCGCTCCTCAGCACGGTTGACCAACGACTGCCTCTTGAAGCAAGTCACAGTGCCCTATGGTGTTTACACAGCACTTCAAGTTGAATAATGCTGATGCTCTTTCAATCTCTGGCCTTTGACACCGCTCTCAAGCACCGTCTTACCCAATCACCTCCGAGTCCAAACAAACATCTGCAGCTTTGTCGCTTTGAGATACTGTATTATAAATCGGTTGAGCGCGGTAGCTGTCTTCTTTTTATAGGTCAGTCGTCCGTGACAATACGTGCACTGGGGAGGGGGAGGGGTCTGCTGGTCGAACGATCTCACGGAAGTGGCGCGAGTTGACGCAGAGTGACGCAAAATGAAGTTCATGTATGCATGACACAATTCGGACTCAGTGACTCGCTCTTGTGACACCATGGCACCAGTGACGTTAGCAACCTTGCTATGGTCGCTTTAAAATGCCAGTTACACCAAAGAATTGCAATAGTCAAATGGCATTCTTCTTTGAAACACATGTAAATCCTCCGCTAAACAGTTCTTTCAGGATAATTTACATCTGATCCCACATACATTTCTCCTCCCCGTAAGTGTTTATTAACAAATGTCAGCGAGGTTCTGTTTTCTTTTATGAACATTGCATGACATATCAACATTGACAAGGGAAAGTTATGCATCGGGGTGAAAGGTCACAAGCATGTTTGCGGTTTCTGGCGATTTCTTGCCTGATTTATGATGAGTTGCCGGATACTCTCCCAGAAACTCCAACGGATGTCGTCAATGCCGTTTTCTGAGAATCAATTCTGGGCGTAAAACGGCCATTTCTTTGAGAATGATGTCAGATACGATGACATTCCGGGGATCACAATTTTTCAAAGAAAAAAATTCCATGGAAATATTAGAACATTTATTTGTTCGTAATAAATGCAAAATCGCCCAGTTCAGTTTTCGTTCCTTGTAAATCCCGTGGAATGATATTACGTCCGGTCAAGATATCATTATACACGCGTGTCAGATAGACCGCTGACGTTAAGTAGCTCGACTAGAGTGTATGTTGTTTTTATTGTGTGAGGGCCTCAATGGAAAGAAGCCGACCAATCTAGTTTGCTAGGCTTATTGAGATACCCTGAATATAAATGTTTTATAATAATATATCTTAGAGACACTTGCAAGAGAAGGGGTAACTTTCTGACTTATTAGAAGGCAATATATTTTTGGTCGAAATTATAAGTGACCCTATTATCTGTTAAAGATACACCCACTCAAAACATATAATGTGTTTCGCATCACTTTGTATACAGTATGAGGAATGACTCCTGACAGAGCCATTAGGCTTTGCCGAGCCACCTGAAGACGGGAGGGGGAGGGACATGATGTTTCCCTGTGCTGGTGAACACCGTTTGGTGGCGAATATGGGACGAAATATGTTGACTATGGTATTTTTCGGTTTACGGCCACACATTTTGTGCTTGATAGCGGGAACAATCGCTAAACCAAAAAGTCTGTTGAAATTGTTGTCGGCCAATCATCGACGCTGCAGTCACGCTTTTTTATGCATTGCAAGCGGCCTTTGCAGGGCCGACACTCGAATACTCACGCACCAACGAGAGTGGTTTGATAGGCCGGAGAATATACATACACGCAATAATTATATAATTCCTGAGAGAAGTTGGAAAAAGTTTACCTTAGAATGCTGTTAACAAATTCGAGACAATAAAACTGATAGGCTAATAAAATTAATGATGAATTTAAGGTCAGAACTTTCAAGATGGGAAATATGTGAATGTGTTTTGTGAAATCAAGTGACCTTTCTTCCCGTGTAATTTGGCAGCAGTTTAATATAGATTAACACCAAAACGTTTCGCTTGATCGACCGTCCAGACGAGTGGGCGAGCTGCGCCTTATCTTAGATGTACGAACCACGTTCAAGATCATTCTAAATATAACTAGTTTGATTTTATCAAAGTTGGTGCCCTTTGCAATCGGAAGATATTTGTCGGCCAAGAGAGATAAGAAGGTGTCGTGAGTACAAGGTGAGAGGAAATCGGATGTTACCAAGGAGACTGGAACCATTTGTGCTCTTGGGGTTCTCATTGCTCCGAGCAAATCATTTATAAGGGGGCCAGTAGCTGTAGCTGCATATGATTTGTTTTCACTATTTCTGTTTTGTTTGTCAAAGGCAAGTTCTTTTTCTAGCCTGAAGCATGTTAAAACACCTACTATTTAAGATACAAACACAGCATCTATAGGTGTAGAATTCACATGTTGCTTTTTACATTTGAAATCTTGCGCGGACAAGAATTGACTTGACATCAACAGTAACAATGCAGTTTACACATGTACAGGCTGAGTTGACAAGCCGAATACTGTGTATCTCAACAGGCTTAGAACAAGAAACGGTTGTTGACATCAAGGTAGAACCCGCCTCGGGGACGACAGATTTTCGGACTCTCAAACTTTTACAATTCTTTTCTGATATACCACTTGTGGGTGTTCATTTAAAGCTCTTGATGTAAGAAAACTTTTTACCGGCTTAGTTTTTAGAAATTTGGTAATTTTATTTTTCTCCATAGAGTTAACACAGGGATAGCGGCCATTTTGAATTTTAAATATCGGTAAATCTTGATTCATTTATTTGTCTGGTACCAACTTTTGCACGTTGACCCCTGATTTTTATTGATTTTGAAAGAGAATGGTTGAAAGATTCCTTAAGGAAAGTTTGCGAGCAAAAGTTTAAGCCTTTCACTTTCGAGGCGTATACTACCTTAATACAAACCTACATGTAAAATCATTAAAAGTCACAGCTACTGGCTTTTGAAATATTTCGAATCAATGGTGCAGCTTCTGTGAGTTATTCTTCACGATGTCTGAAAAAATTAACGATTATGTCAACTAATGACTTTAATGCCATCGATGATAACCTTATTAACCGGGACATTTCGTTTGAGAAGGGCAATATTTTTGGTATTCATGGTGAACGTGAAATGATGTAAACCACATCAATAGAGGTAATCTGATTTAAAGAGGAAGTCTGCCTGTCTATCTGTCTGTCTGTCTGTCTGTCTGTCTGTCTGTCTGTCTGTCTGTCTGTCTGTCTGTCTGTCTGTCTGTCTGTACGCACGCACGCACGCACGTACGTACGTACGTACGTATGTATGTATGTACGTACGTACGTACGTACGTACGTATGTATGTATGTATGTATGTATGTATGTATGTATGTATGTATGTATGTATGTATGTATGTATGTATGTATGTATGTATGTATGTATGTATGTATGTGTGTATGTGTGTGTGTGTGTGTATGTATGTATGTATGTATGTATGTATGTATGTATGTATGTGTGTGTGGGTGTGTGTGGTTGGGTAGGTAGATATGTAGGTAGATAGGTAGGTAGATAGATAGATAGATAGATAGATAGATAGATAGATAGATAGATAGATAGATGAGTGTCTTTGTATCCAATATGTTAGTATAAACAAGGAAATCCTAATCTATACTGCCTTGCGATAAAATTTCGCAGTGAATGTTTGCCCCATTCCCCTAAACGTGGGGTGAAGACCCGAATATAAGGATGTAAGAATCTTTTCCATACGATTCCGTGCGTACAAAAGACGTTAAGTTTTCTGCATGGTGTTGAGTTTGGACGGCCGATTAATCTGATTAGCTAATTGTAGGTGTGTTCTCTAAAATTGTAGTTTTGTCCATCATATTGTTCGATTGTGGGTTTCTCGGAGAAGTGGGCTGATTGGACAATGGCCAAAACTGATGGCAGTTTGCCTCTTTTCAATATTTTCGTTCTCGATTACATTGTTTTATTCCTCTCCCTTGTATCTCCATGCCCTTGCCAATCCAATGTGTCATGGCCTTGTGTACATACACAATTTTGCCGTCGACAAAATCAATTCCAGTCCGGAATAACGATGACATCGGACGACACACAAAGGCTCTGTTGACAGTTGAACACCAGGCGATTCGACATGGTTTTCAGAGTTGAAAAAACTCTATCTATTTCTGACAATCAGAACGACAAATAACAGAAAGTGTGACATGAAATACTACTGCTGGGGCTTTATATAGATTGAAATCGTGTTTTAAAAATATACACCTTTCCTGTCAAACTTTGCTTGACCTGCATATATCAAGGTAATCATTGTTATTTGCACAAAACTGTACCATACGTTACGATGATCTCTGAAATACACCGGCGTAAGCAAAGACAAATCTCATGTGCGCAACCCACAGTTTACATTCATAGATGGTGAGTTGTGGCATATGCAGTCTGGCTGCTTTTCGGATCATAGTAACCGTGACTATTTGCGGGACAAATTTGACAACTTTAAGAGCGCCAGGAATATCGTCATATCCTGTGCCTTTTTACGATTCCTCATATTTCGACACGGCGTTACCCCGCACCGTCACGCCATGGAGAACCACTTGGCGCTTGCAAAACAATAGGTTTGAAATGCGGTGTGCCGACAGGATCTGGGCGTAGCATGGCGATTATCTGTGAAATATCTGAAATAACTTATTACTGGTAGCCACGAGTAAACATCTTAAAACTTCATGTCGGTTCTCAGGAGCCCAATACCCTATTAAGGATGCAAGCCACTAGAAACTCGAGTCAATATTTGAGCTGTGATCAGGACTATCATAATCCACCCTGAATACGATATTTTTATATAACTGCTCGATAAAGAAGGCATTCCATGAGACTTGTTTTACACAGTAAACGAACCCAAAATATATGAAAGACACTTTTGATGTTGATATATACACATTCCAAGCGATGAGCTGAACAACCACGGTGTGATCCGTCTTATCCCCGAGTATTTATTCTTACGTCATTGATTAAGTGGAACCTTAACGGTCATCTGTCGAGGAGCCAAAATAACGCAAAGTAACACGTAAAAACGACTTTAAAACAATGTGGCATTAGATACGTGACAAATCCGTATCTGTCAGGTGTTCTTTCGTAGACTTTCGTCTCGAAAAATTTTGAATGAAAAATCTAACTTAACTGAAAGGAGAAGAGACTTATAACTAACACAGGAAAAATTCAAATTTATGATTTATGAAACTTCGATCCTGCATGATAAAGTTATACAAAGTATTTAAATACACGTGTCAGCTTCCGTATATGTATACATACTGCATGAATTTTACCAGGTGCACATGACAGCATCCATATCACTGCAGTCACTTAGTTAATATCTGCAGACAAATACAAAATCGCATGGAACCCTTATTTTTTAAACTGCAGTCATTATCAAGCACGTTTGAATTATCAGAATAGTTTTGGATCTCGAAGAAAATGGACAATTTTACATATGGAAGCACTCTCTCGCTCTGTCGTAATCTTTGTGACTCGACATTTGACGTCGAAGAAAGAGTTACAGAAAACCCACAATTTAGCCAAGACAGAATATTCAATACGCAAAGGAGCGTGAAAACAGCACATTCCAAGGGAAAAAACATTATGCCTTGATCGGGAAATTCTAACACTGATCTGGCTTATGACAATTGCAAGACATTGAACTCATATAGATATTTTGTGTAGTTCAATATTTGAAAACACACCCACATTCTTGAAGGCACACTTCATTGCCAGATCTTATTACCCTATTCATTACCGTCGAGGGCGGTATGAGACGGTCACCATGGAGGTATCCTTTCCGTTTTCTTTAAGTAATTTCAATAACTACATGAACAAGACCTATATTTTTGTTATAGGATTTCAACATGGTTTTAGCTCTATCTCAGCAATTACTTCAATCTCAGACTGTGTTAGACATCTGAACGTCAACCAATAAAACCCGTGTTTCTGTTCCGATGTTGTACGTGGAGGGCGCTAGTGTACTAATGCTCATTGATACTGCGATTGGGATAGAAGAAATGTATATGTGCAATTGTTTTGTGATGTGTAATTTGAATAAATATCCATCCTTAAAAAACCTACTGGTCCCAATATTCCCAACTTAGAATGCGCAACGGAATACTATGTAAGCTATGGGAAGCAGTCGACGGTAAATTAGTCACATAGGTTGTAAATTATTTTGCAAACTTCTTTGTAACATTGATACTAAAGAACCGCCATAACAGTAAATTCGGCGGATAAACAGGCATTGGTCGGACACTCACTAAATTCAGATTGAAGTATTACTGGTGCGGGATGTTATCGATATGTCATCCCTGTGTTAACGTTATGGGGAAATATAGAATTTTCGATTTGCGAAAAACTAAGACGTTGAAAAGTTTTCTTACACCAACTGAAGAGCTTTAATATGAGTCCCCACAAGTGGTAGATCAACAAAGAACTGTAAAAGTTTGAAAGTCCGAATATCTGTCCCCTAGGCGAATTGTACCGTAACTTCACTCTGGTCCGATATGTAAGAGCATGTATGGGCCCCGTAAAACATCAATGTGACACGGATGAGAAGATCGGTCTGTCCACTTTTGCTTATAGAATCATATAGTGTACATTCATCCACAGGCGAAACTCTTAATACGATGATGCTAAGATGAGAGTTGCACCATCCATTAGATGTGGCTATTGGCATGGGTAAATCTACCTGAGGGGCAGTATAACTCGTATTATGTTACTGATATGATCTACGAGATAAGTTAGGACATGGACGTCATGAACGTGCTAGATCACCGCTGAATGTTGCTGCTAGGCAACAGAAGCGATTAAATGACCGTTTTGCAACAATGATATCCTCAAAGGTAGGGCTATTTGTTTGGCTTAAAAGATGAATGAAGGCGGAAGGGGTATACCACAAAATTACCATTAGCCGAATGACGGACAGTATCTGGTCATTGGTCAACTATCTGACCTTGTTTATCAGATTCAGCTAAGTCAAGACGCAAACACAAGATCGTTCACCATGAAAAAATTGACCAATGTACGGGAGAAGAACTCACCCGATGGTTTGACAAAGTTAAGATTTTCCCTATCAATGAGCGCACTCAAGTAGGTAAACCTACAGACACAGGTAATTTTGCATCGAGTCAGAGTGATCAAACACCAATAACCCAACCGGTTTCTGAGTTTAAAGGTGACTTTACTATAATTGGCGCGAAGAAGCATCGAATGAATCCGATTTGGCGCCTATACTACGTCATTGATCTATTCTACTTGCATTCCATGGTATACGGAGATGTGATGCCGAAATATCACACCTCTGTTTCTCAAGTACTGATGCAACTCTGGCTTGAACGCAGAATAGTAATTTATTGGCTTTGCCGAATTATACTAGATTTGTCATGTGGGGTCACGTGACAGGTGTAGCATGGTGGCAGGGTACGCTTACCCTGACACTTGGTATTAACACTAATTAGTGGTTCAAGATGATCCCATTTTCTATTGGTTCCTTGGACCTGGTAAATTATTTATCTGCCTTGAATCGTACTGATTATTGGACCTGTGATGATATCTTGCTAACTTTCAGACGACACACCCTTTAGCTCTATCAATGAATAGATATCGATATACAAACCTATTGATGCTGTAGTTTGTTTTATTCCTGAGACTGGCATGAACTACAGTACAGTATTAGTCAAAGTTACACAGAGGTAGGCTGCCCAGTCGACATTACAGCAGACAGTGCGAGAGAGAGTACCATATTATGATTTTTGCGATACGTGCAGTAATAGATAGCCTTTATTGGATGCAAGGGGAAGGCAGAAGCACGGCTCTTCCGTCTTGGTGTTGTGAATGATATAAGCAGCAAACGACTGAAGGGTTGTTTGAATGCGTGAACTAGTCAAATTTATTGTATTCTGAAACAACTATGAAGCTTCTAGACTATCACTCTCTTTTCGAATATATTATCCAGATGGGGTTTCTCTTCGGCTACAATGTTTTGTAATTTTATGAGAACTTCCTCACGTGACAAACCGATCGAATGTACTCCTCTTTTGTTCTAATAGTTTTACTGACTTCAAACGATTGGTAGAGTGAAAATACACCACTGTTTAAAAATGAATGTCCAGCTGGGCGTCACCATATCTAGCCCTGTGTACGATATGTGTTCTTGGCGTGGGAGACAGCATCGTATGCAGGGCTACACAATATCTTGACGATCGATAATCACATCGCCGACCTACTTTCATTTCATGACTCATGGAAAAAAATATTCATCAATTAA
The DNA here is from genome assembly GCF_041260155.1 of Ptychodera flava. NCBI lineage: Eukaryota > Metazoa > Hemichordata > Enteropneusta > Ptychoderidae > Ptychodera > Ptychodera flava. The sequence continues at coordinate 23,893,666 of NC_091937.1, read as the reverse complement.
CTGCGAAAATATGAAAAGTCTGAGTGTTCTCTCAGTTGAGACACCTGGTAGACTTCACTGAACAGCTCACATTGTCTGCTCTCATCCTCCGGGCCGCGTTGTATGTTGAAACTGACGCACAAGGCCTGAGACAGGCACGCATGCGCACAGGTTATGATGGATGGGACATTTGTGGTACAGATGGGCGGACCGGACGCGAGCATTCCTTCAGCCTCGAGCCAGAAAAGTCCAGATTTGAAAACCGTCATTCTCGTTAGAGTAACGTTAGGAGAGTCTGTCGAGAAAATTAAAATATGTTTAGTTAACAAGTTGTATAGTACATTGATATGGCCATTCTCTGACCATCACTATACTGTTATTGCATGCCACATGCTCCTGTGCTGCGATTCGCTAGAAACAATCACATGACACGAATTCAAAAAGACAGAAAGTTATCTACCGTTATGAACCGATCACAAACTGTGGTAGGTTAATGCTTCGACTCAAATCGATATCCCAGAACGGAAACACACATGAAGAAGATATTTCACTGCATTTCTAGTAATTAACATTTCGTACCGGTAACAACCGAACGCCACAGCCCTCATAACAAGAGAATACTGTATTCTAAACTGTGTATACAGCCTCATTGCCAAAGGTTGAAGCAGTGCAACATTGCATTCGTGCTTACTGACTTACTTGCTCGGTTTCTCAAAAAGCTACTATTGCACGCAAGAAGGCTCAGATCGATTGAATGAAAAGATGGTTAGGTCATTACTAAATCACTTATATCATGCATATGTGACTTGTCTTTTGTTGTTCTCAACACTGCAGCACGCATGAAGAGGATCATGAAGTTATCAGAACTTTAATAGATATCTTTGGTGCACCTTTGTGTGTGAAAATTACTGACATGGGTGTCACAACATTTTAATTACCTGTGGCAAACGGAACATTTGGCATAGACGGGGTGTCAAATGACCTGGTTGTAGTTTGTGACTGGCTTGTCACAATCAAAGGATGTAGCTGCCTTGTCGTACTATGGGCCTGAAATGGACTGACAGTTGTGTTTGGTCCCAGTGTTGCTGCAGTCTGAGAAGATGGCATTGACGTCGTAGCTGAGGTTGAAGGAGGTCTTGCGGACATTGTCGTTGGTGGCGCTGTTGCCGTAGCAGAGGGAGAGGGCATTAGTGTAGTTGTCAGTCGCCATAGATGGCGCTGTAGGTTTTGAGACAATTTTTGACGACGAGGGAAACGCGAACATAAATCACTGTAGGTCGAGGACGTTACCATTGTGCACATTGAAAGTTAAACAGAACAATGGTAACAAAGTAGGTTTAAAGTTGTGCTCTTGACAGTCAATTTTTCAGCCACAAAAACAAAAACACCAGTGTTATTTTCAATCTCGATTGTTGGCCACTACAGTATGTGAAAACTGCCATCATCTTCGCCGAAAAAAGGACGCGATGTACACTGATGCAGCCGAAGAAATTTTTGAATACATAATTGTGAAGATTTAACGGCTTCAGGACATCAAATTTCAATCGGTTGAAGGCAAAAAAGAGGAATATTTGATGAACTGCTCTCTTTTCAAAGGGCTTGTCACTGTGAACGTTTTCGTTTTAGTCGTATTATGTGCTGTTTGACAAAACAATTAGCATAACATAATTTGGCATAATATTTATCATATATTTCAAGATAATGAGTCGCCATAATGATTTGCATAATGCCAAAAGCTTTTAAACTTTGAATAACTTGTGTAGAATGAACATTTAACACTCACTTGAAGGTTCGATAGTTTTACAAACAAATGAAAATGACTCCAAACAATCGTAGTCGTAGAAATGTCCGGAGGAACGGCTCATGGCGACACAGTTATCCGACACACCGCCGTTCGGTTCGTCACCACTCCATCCTGAATTCCACGGAAGATAGTGCGCTAGTTCATTTTCTACAGTCATGTACACGCCCTCTGTTTGCTGATCTGTGATACCAATCCAAACTCTGAAATTAAATCGCCCATCTTATTATCGGAAACTGTCATGCGCAAACTCAAAAAGAGAATTCGAATGGGATTCGATCTAAGTGAATGCGACTATACATAGCTATTTCTCCTAAATCTAACGGAAAATTTGATAAAATACAATAACAAAACCAATAACGTAAATTACATAATGTGGCACCCGTTTTAGTCTTAACATTTCTCAAAACATCCAAACGAAATGCAACTTGTCACATGCATTTACCGATCAAAGCCACTGAAGTTTACTGACACTTGAGGAAGGAAAATACCTGTAATCCAGAATGTCAAAGAAATCGTCTGCAAAGGCTTGAATTGTTGCGCTTTCGTGGGAGTCAGCGATGGTTACAAGTCTACCCGAGTTCATTGTCTGGCAGTATGTATCAGCCTCGTCCCAGTTCTTTCTGATGTCGACAAAAGTGTAAGTAGAGTCGTCGTAGACCATCTGCCGTAACACCTCTGGAACAAAGATACAGATTTTCTATATATTCAACATGAAACAAGACTGTCGTATTAATGTAGAATGCGCCTCGGGGACAGATATTCGGACTCTCAAACTTTACAAATCGTTTCTGATCCACCCCTTGTAGGGGCTCATGTTAAAGCTCTTGGCGTAAGAAAATATTCACCGTCTTATTTTTCCAAAAATCTACAACTTTATTTTTCTCCACTGGCGGCCATTTTGAATGTCAAATATCGGTATATCTTAGGTTATTTCTTTCTCCATTACCAAAATTTGCGGGATGACTCCCCGATTTTTATTCTTAATTTTGAAAGAGAATTGTTGAAAGATTTATCGAGGAAAGTTGAGCAAAGTTCTTTCAAGTCTTTCACTTTCGAGACGTATACTACCTTAATTATCAAGATTTACTTTGGACCCGGTAATAAACAAACGAACAAATAAATAATAAACAAACAAACAAACAAACGACTTGGATTGCGGGGGTCCTGAGTACAGTGTGCGATGAAGAATCACAAGTATTATACGGATAGAGAAATCGTCAAGTATTTAAATTTAGCAGTCTGGTACTCGAATTGCAAACATTTATATATACGTCAGACGATTGTTATTTGCTTTTGACTCCTTTCATGTATAAACTGACATTTTATGTTGGGTCGAACTATTCATGGTAATAGGTAGGTCGGATGTTCAAAAGGTAAAACTTTTCATAGGTGGAGATTTGGAGACCCACTGTCGGCCCACCGAGTTAGAAATACATGGCTGTATGCATGTTAATGGGACTTAAACTGAACGAATAATCTCGACGAATGCGGAGTAATATCGTATCCTTGTATCCTTGTTAATGTAAAAAGAAAACATACCCTCGCAATAAGACGGCGATTTGTCCCAGTACCCGACTGTACACGTCATCGGAGTTGCGTCGTGCAGAATATGACCGAACTCAGTGCAGGTGAATGATAGGACGTAACCACTTGCCACTGGAAATATCGGCACTGGATCGTTTGTGATGACTGCACCGGGAATCTCTACTGCTCCGCATTCGCCGGCTGTTTTGCATACAGAGATTAAATAGAAAACATTTTTGTTTATAAGTTGTCACCATTGACAGTGTCCTATAACCTGCACAAGCATGTGAGTGACAGATTTGTCTGTTTGATGTGACCTGTAAGCGATACCTCATGCAAAACGTGAGCGGACATCAAAGTGCATCCTTATGTTGTTTATTGCAATGCTCTGGCAACAAAGACAAGCATTCGTAACTTTGAAAACCACATTCACAAAAGATGATCAGTGACACCACAAAAGAAATAATCCAGACTTTTCTACCATAATAAGGGATTTATGTTATACTGACATTCTTTCCTTTTACAAACACTTCCCAATCTATCGAAGTTGAAGTTATCAACCGTCATCCATTTTCCATTGCTGATCTTGATCACTGCAACATCATCTGCAGGCTCGCCGTCATACCAATCTGCATAACTTGTTGGGATGCCCCAGACAGTTCTAAAAGTTCCTTCTTCAGTATTATCCGTTATTCCTAGTAAGACTTTATCAACATCACTGCGAAATGATATGAAATTAAAACAAATAAAGATATAAAAAAGAAAAAAATACAAAGAAATAAGAGTAATTCAAAGAGTTCTCGTTTTAATCGTTTAAATTTTGAGTAAATATATCTATGCTTTAATAAATATCAACTTCAAAATTAATTTCATACCTGCTAAAGAGATTGAGAAGATTCATCACGTGACTGTTTTCGTTAGCGTCTGTGATGTCCACTGAATAACCAAGATACACGTTCCTGCAATATGACGTTGCACTTAAACCATCCTCCTCGACAACTTCATAGCAGTATCCGTTATATGGATTGTCGCAAACTTTTGGTGGAAGGAAAATGAAAATATTGAAACTGATGTTTGTTTTCTCTGACGTTTGTAATTTTCTATGACCGTTTACATTCCCGTGACGTCATCGATCTCATTTATCTGCTTGCGCGATTGTGTCGGAAAACAGTTCATTCAACTGCAAGTCCGCGTTTGCAAACGTTGTGTCAACCACCATGAAAAAGAGAAAGGAAATTTATTAGTGTTTGTTTCTCAAATTTACGGTTTTTACTCGCAGCTGCCGAGCTTAACGAAGTCACATAACGCCATTCTTGTCACCTTTTAATGCAACAAAAATTATAATGAATATGAAAATATTTCTGCAGCATGTGAAGTTACCTTCGCAAATTGGCGGCAGACGATTCCAGAATCCTTCATCACATGTGATGGTTTGTGGTCCGTCTATGACGTATCCTGGATTACAATCAAAGGTCACGGTGTCCCCAACATTGGCGGGAAACGTTTCTGGACGTCTATTGGAAATGCGACCGTATAATGGTGAATGGAGCTCGTCACATGTAACTCCATCTGAATAAGATAAACGATCATCTTATGAAGTAGGCTATATTGGATAAAATTGATCTATCCTCTATGTCGTCTATCGATGATTCAGTTTTCATTTCAAGTTTCGTGATGTTGCCAAATTGGCTTTGGCATCCGCAAGCACTAACGTTCTCAGTAATCTTAAAGCCACGCAACAAGAAAGGTTTTCGTGTTGTACCTGTTTGATCATTTACAATGTAACTAAGGTAAAACTTCGTGTAATATGAAGTATTTATAACCAGTTTAAAATGGTGCTGCACTTAACCTATCCATTTATGTTTTTCCAAACCAATATTTCTAATCAAACATGACATGTTTTGAATTTGAATTGAATTGTTTATTCAACCAGATAAACGGACAATTACAAGAAAATATTATAGTCACTGTGAAGTATGACTTTATCTGGTTTGGACCATAGAAATAGTCCATAAGGCTAGTCGAGTCCATGGCCCACTACTCAGCTAAAAACTGCAAACGATGATGCCATAAAGGGCTCAAGTAAGACAAAAATACATATCGGAGATAAAGAGGAAATAAATACATTAGATACATAAACAACTCAAGAAAAAAGATACATATTGTTATATGTTCATTAAGTACTTTCTTAATTCTACTTTGAACCTTTGTCTACACGTTATTTGCTTAAATGAAGAAGGTAGAGAATTCCAATGTTTAATTGCTGCATACTTAATGTTGTGTTGTGTGACTGTAAGCCTTGTTTTAGGAATACAATAATTGCTATGCTCTACTGATCGTGTAGAGTACCCATGGCGAGGAAGTTCAAAACAATTATTAATAGTGATTGGAAAACCGTTATTTTTGAAATCAAAAACAAAAAGGCAAGAACAGTATTACTTAGTTTAAAAATATGAAGGATGTTAGTTGACGAAAGAGGGGATTTGAGTGGGCATGAAAATCAGAAAAAGTAATCAAACGGACAATTTTTTTTTGTAGGCGGTAAATAGGTTCAAGGAAAGTAGTGTAAGTATTTCCCCATATTTCTAAGCAGTACGTTACGTGTGGTAGAATGAAGGCATTGTAGAGTTGAAGTAGGATAAACTTTGGAACGAAATGTCGAAGACGTGAGATAATTCCAATTTTGGGGGTTATTTTATTTATTGAAAACCTAATACTATATAAATCTTCCAAAGTTAGAGAATGTAAATTTGTAGTGTGGTATCACAGACAAATAGATAAATAACAGATAAATGTTTATCTGTGGTGGTATCAAGTGTTCAAAGGATGAAGGTATTTAAGATAAACACTAATCTAAGTCAAAAAACTTGATAGCGCTTTATGGATTTAGTAGAAAAGGATTGGAATAGGGAAAATTGGATGAAAGTAATTATATGGAAAGTTTAATGAAATTGAAATTTTCACACCTTAAAGTTTACAAAATGATAGTGTAAGATTATTGCGTATCCCTTTAATCGGATTCATTTTTATGAAAAAAGTTATTTTTCTGTAAATGTTATAAAGAGACGAGACAGATGCATAACATTTCTTTAATTGATGATTTTTGAGTCAGGGCACTTAAATATCCCTTACTTTTTCGTGAATTTGGGACTTTACAAACGATAAATGTTGCCAGGGTACATTTTAAATGACCCTGACTTAGCTGTAAATCGATCGAAAAACTTCATTTTGGTTGGAGCAAAGTAACAAGCTGAGATTAGTTCTAGTATTTCAGTAACGAAGAAACTGCGGACAGGTTCAACCATTATATTCAACAATATTGCATGCAATGATTCTTACTCATATCATTTCCACAGCATCGCAAATTTTGAAAACAATTTTAAAGATGGTAAGAAAATATGGTATAATCAGCAAATAAATTTTTGATAAAATGTGCTAATCCAATTATCCCAAATTTGTTCCAATCATGTTTATATCATTTTTATACTAGATTGTACATACAAAACAAAACAAAATAATAACGCATTTTATTTTGTATTATCTATTTCATTCGTAAATGGCACATATACAAGTTGAAAGACTGACATTCCAAAAAATCTATCAAAAACATGATAAGCAAAATTGAAATAACTCTTATTCAAAAAGTAAAAACTTTATTTCAAAACAAAACAAAACTTAAAGAACATAATGTGACACATTAACAAATTTGACCCAGCCAGAGTGGAGTTAATTTTTCGTTCGAAATATTGACAGCAGGAGAAAAAGAGTCAGGAAATCGGGTGAGTTGCATAAATATGCATAGGTTTACCTTTTTTATTGCCCAATTTACGACTATCTGTCATGCTAAAAGGTGAAGCAAACCAATATTTCAACCGTGGGTTAACAAATTAATGAGAGTTGAATGGCTTTTTGTAAAACAGTGAATTGAGCAAAATACGCTGCGTTAAGTGCAAAGCAATCTTAATCAAGTTCTACTGCTGACAATAGTAAACACGTCCATCAAAAAATTGTGAATTATATTTCCTACCTTTTCTTCGTTTACATAACGCTGGATATTGTCGGTAGCAATACTCGTCATACCACTCTCCTGTCACGTCCATTACCACACAGTCCTCGCTTAGTGACGTACTTCCGTCGTCTGGCTGTCCACTCATGAAATTCAAATACGGAGCATCGTCATTCATCACTGTCTGGTATCTTCCTTCGGTAACGGAATCGTGGATTCCAATCCACACTGGACTATTCCCACTTTTCAAAAACGAAGGGGCAAATGTCATAAGCAGGAAAACATCAGCAGTGAACTGAGCGAAGAATGTGTTACTCCTTAGGCCTAAAATTTACGTCATAATTGTCGAGAAGTTCGGGTGTATGGAGGAAGAGCTTTCTCACCTTGACTTTGAAATTCCTTACCATGCGATGAATTCGACAAGCATCCACTGTGAACAGCTTCAAGCACAACTGAGGCCTAAAGACTCATTTGTTTGTCAAGAATATAATGTACACTGACTCAACCGCGCCTCTGAGAATAAGACAGCTTTTTGATTTTGGCGTGTTATAAATGTTTTTGATCGATTGATTGATTGAATTAATATTAAGTACTCTCAGGTTTACCATTCTCTTGTCAGTCTCACAAGAAGACACTCAGTACAAAACTACTTTGCCTTGTCAACGCACCGTGTAATTCCATTTTCATCTGCCGACGGTACATTGAATCTCAATATATGAAAGATATCTTCAAAACATGAAGAAATTATTACTTACATGACATTGTGGACGATGTAATCATTTTCGGCATCGTTTCTGATGTCTGCTAAATGACCTTTGCCGGACAACGAGCCGTGACAATCGGTCAATGCTTTTCGCCATGACGAAGAGGACAAATGTGAACTACTTATTTCGTAACAGTGATTGTCGAATTCATTAGGGCAATCTAGAAAGAAAGCATAGAAGTTAGTTCAGAATGAAAAAATTAAAGAAATACTTAACTTCATCACCACTTTTTCCGCAGAAAAATGTGTGAATCATGCATATACTGACCTGATGTCTTTACGGGTTGAAAGAAGCATTGCAAAACAATTACCAAGAGGTGTGTATATATAACTTTGTTTGATGGCAACATTATTAAATCTGATTCTCAGCATTTCCGAGTGGTCTTGACGAAAAGACTGCACCGTTACCTATACCACTATGCCATATTGCACACTGTTGTCCAGGTTCTCGTGTAACATATTTGATACTTCTCAATGGAACCGTGCGGACAAAACATAGCACACAGAGTATTATGGGGATAAATGAAGACGGACACGAGATACCAGATGTTATTTTCCCGGCATTAGTAATTGAAATCCGTATATATAACGAAACTTATTGTTGAAATATACACCGTTCGTTGCGCAGCCCCTAAACTTCACATGCACATGGCCTAATTAATTACACATCATCTCGCACAATTTATTCTTCTCTAAGGTGTCACATTTCAAACGGTAGGTTAAACAGTGGACGCCAGTATCCAAACTTATTTTAATAAGTCGCCGGGGTTTTGTACTTCAGTATCAATTAAAACTCAGCGAAAGATGATATCTTTCGTTGTACGCTGTATTCCTCAAATATTGAGAGACATCAAAACACCGTATAGTGGTGCGGCAAAACGGAAACACACACAATCTCTCTCTCTCTCTCTCTCTCTCTCTCTCTCTCTCTCTCTCTCTCTCTCTCTCTCTCTCTCTCCGTAAACGCAATATTGTATAAGTTGAGGTTTTTACAAGATTACTCAGTACTTGGTTGAATAAGGAATGTCCGCATCTGTCAGGAAATTAATATCAATTTTTTCTAGTATTAGAAAATTATTTTCGTGATGTCGTCAGTTTTGTAACTTTCATCTTGAAAAGTGCCCCGCCTTTCTGTAGTATTGAAGTCAATGCTTCACAATTCTGAACGTAAATCGACTTTGACACAACAATATGCTAAATATTTTAGAAAACATGAATTAGAGAAATAATGAGGAAAATTGTTACGTTGTACATTTTACATCGTCAGGGGTTATGCGATAATAGACTTCACCTACACATGTTATCGCCCAGTCACTTGGTATGATGTGTGATTTCTTTCTGAGCCGGAGATCGATTCTTCATGGGAAAACGTAAATGTGTCTACATCTCTTCGCATTCATACATTTAAGCTTATGTTTGTCATAAATTGATGGCGTGTGATAGAAAAAAAAACCACAATTATTGTAAATACTGCATTTTCTTGAATGAAATCATTTACAAATGCAAACTTCGAACGTTTCTCAAATGAATGTCGCATTTCTGCCATAACAGTATTGATAAAATGTCCATCATTGAATGAAGTACATAGAAACTTGCCTGCATACACTAGCAGATTTTCTCAGCCTCGATGCCATGTTGTGTCAGCGATTGCCATTCATTAGAGCATGCGAAATTTCAGCTCAGAAATCATGTCGGAACTTCTCGGTGTGACTCACTTGAATTAAAAGTACTGTCATATTTGAAAGATGCTCATTTAACTTCGGATGTAGATAATAGAAGAAAGTCTCACACTCTCAAAAACATCCAGTTTGCCCTCAAAACGATTCAGAGATTTGTTCACATAATCGATAAGATGAAATTCAGTGCTTAATCAGCGACAGAAAAGGGACCGTCATACAGTAACAAGCTCATAATATATCATAACTCAGACAAGTCACTGTAATAACAAACATTCAATCTGTCCTGATTTTTTATACCAATCCATCTCACCTAACGACGATTCTAGAAACAACCTTTGCGTGTTTCGAAATGTCTTCAAAGTGTCAGGATTGCGTGTCAGATACACAAGAAAGTGCCTCGACTAACACCTTTATTACAATCGAAAGATTTATATCAGGGATGTCATGATGGAATGGTTTCTAGAAGTAAGATGCCTTTCATTCTAAGCATCTTACATCCCAGTTTGTGACTCATCTTTCGCAAGTGTTATTTGTATTCTCACTTGAAAGAAGAGAGCGAAATGTAAAATTACAGCAGCTGCTATTTGATACAAGATAAGTGATATTCTGTGTCATGGTCGACCTAGTGATTTGCTTACCCACAATACAACAGTGTTATTTCAACCGCAGTTCGTTAGAATCCCATATAACCTGAAGTGAGTAGTTTGATGTAGCATGTGTTTTGGGACAAAATCCTCGCCGCCGATGACAAACATTTTACTCAAACCACTTCTGTGATTTTTACCCTCAAGAAAATAATATTTTGAAGTCGCTGCAAGGTGCTGATATTAATCAAATGCTGAGCTGTCACAGCTGTCTGTTTTTCTATGTTTTTTAGGTCAGTCTTTGCGTTGTGCTGAAGATGAATAATTAAAAGAAGGATAATTACAGTCAACTGTGTCTCCGACAGAATCTTTTCCGCGCGGGACCGTGATAGACCATTGTGACAAAGACAAGGTCTATGATTGTGAGAACAACATGGAGGTTGCCGCACACTGAGAAATAAGGGTTAGTTTTATCCTCCCTACAACCTGTTAGCTGTACTGCCGTACAGTTTAGATAACCTAGCAATTTTAACACCGTATTAGCGCAACAATCGGCGAGAATCAGAAAGGATATAAACTAAACCGTCACCTATTATGTTACGGTTTAAGAGTGATAACACCAAAACAAAAAAGGGTCCGACTCGCATAACACTGGCAAAATATCGAAGAAATTTGAGTGAAAATTCAAAATGGTTTAAAGTTTCCAATCAGTTGACCAATATGAAATTGATTATTTCGGTATTCACCGCCTACACACTGACAATTCTAACAAAAAATACACATAACGGATTTTGTTGCTGGAAGTAGCTCCAAAAAAACTTCGCAAAATTCTCAATACGATGTTTCTGACCGAGGGTAATAGAAATTTACTTTGCGCTACGATATCCGATCTGGTTACGACCTATTTTACATAAATTCTAACTTTGGAAATAAGTTTTATTATGCTTTCAACTTCGTGATAAGAAAGACGCATTTTCGTAAAACTGTCTTTGGAATACCCATGAGAGGCAATTATCCCCAGGCCATCACTATTTCAGATACATAAAATGCCTTAATTAGCGTAGATATATTGTAGAATACAATCCGACACTGCAAAAAGGGGGGGGGGGAATGAACAGTCGATGGTAATTAGCAGATTTATTTATGTGTCTATATTTTCAATTTCACAGTCTTCCCACGTAATTCAACACCTATAACGTCTTTGATCGGTCCACATTAAAGAAGACTGATACTCAGGATGTCAAAAAACGATCGAAAACACCATATTCTCGGAATTTTGTTTTCAGGGCATTATTTCCGTAACAATGAAAAATATCGTTGCCTGTGAAAACAACATGTTTACTACATTTAAATTAGCAGCAAGTAAAATTTAGAAGTAGTGACAAAAACAAAAAAAATACATTGAAGAGTTCATGGTTCTGCAATGGCTTACGCCTGTTCCTACAATGCAGTTTTGCAAACTGAAAGTCCATGCTGAAGACGCTAGCTTTGTGGTTTGTGCTTTGTGCTTTGTGGGATCGTTTCTTCAGATAACTCATACAAAACGCATTTTTTACTCTGTTACATTGAATGTCGTTCTTTTCAGCATTCAATGGTGATTATCTGCTTTTTTACTTTGTACGACAGGTTGTTCACACTGAAGTGAGATGTTTATCTTACAGCATACGTCATCTGTACTTGTCGAGACTTGACGTCACGATCAATATTTGATTACCCACACTTGGACAGATGACTTGGATGACACAACGGTGTACATGTATACCGATACTGTTTCCCGCCACACAGTAAAGGGCAATGTATAAAGTCTAATGTGGGATTAAAAATTCATTCAGAAATTCCTAAATCTTCGGTGAACGAATAATCCAGGGCGCCTTCTAGAGTCATTTTGAGAAAAAATTCTTACATAAGAAACGGACTGGCGGGAAGGTGCGGGTTTAGCAAAGTCCGCGGCTACAATATGAATGCTGCACATGGCTAGCCTCGATCCCGCACTCAGCCTCGTTCCCGCATAAAATACCAATAAACAGCGTCTATTGTACACTAAAAATTCATTCAGAAATTCCTAAATCTTCCGAATGACTTCCATATCCTTGAAAACTTAATATAAATATTTTACATTGAACCTACCGCTTGGCTCTTTCTATGTCACTTGAAATAAATGATGGTAAGTTCTAAAGGTCGAATTCAGTATGAGACATAAAACGATATTGCATCATTAATAAGGGGAACACAGTTTAGTTCTGTGCTTCAACCATTGTAAATACAACAGCATCCAAGTCAAACTTTCTTCTTTCAGGGTGTTAAAAACAAAATACAGCCTTCAACGAGCCCCCGGGAGAGATTTTCAGACTCTCAAATTTATACAATTATTTTCTGATGTACCACTTGTGGAGGCTCATTTTAAAGCTCTTGTAGAAAGAAAAACTTTCACTTTCTTAGTTTTTCGAAAATCCAAAATTCAATTTTTCCCCATATAGTTAACACAGGGGTGGCGGCCATTTTGAATATTAGATCTCTCAAAATGTTCGGTTATTTGTTTCGCTAGTTCCAAACTTTGCACGGTGACCCCCGATTTTTATTATTGATTTGGTAAGAGAATGAAACTTTCGAGGCGCATACAACTTAACTGGCGGCAAAGGCAGGTTTTTTAATAAGTTGAAGTTCTGCACTATCGGTACAGCTGCTTGTATTCGAAATAAAAAGTGTACGTAGCTGATAAGTTGAACATTACTGAAGAACTGAGAACGTCCGTCGTCAAAGTTTTGGAAGGCTCAAATGCAAACATATTACACGAGAGTGCTATGCAATTTTCACTGAAGAGGGCGCCCTTTCTGCTGGAATCACATGCATGTATTTGGTACTTAAGTTGAATTCTAGACTGTTCGGGAGATTGCACCAACGGACTAAACCTGACGTCGGCAATCTATAATTTGTTGATCTGATTCTTGTTAATATTCGGAGTAAAATATTCCGGTTTTAATGTGAAATATTGAACGACTGACGATTTGACGACATGTTAACGGTATTCGGTTGAGGCAAATTTGCGCCTCGGCAAAGACGCATTTCAACAATGTTTGCATATCTAAATTGGTGGCTTACACTTTTCTGCGTGGCAAACCGAGTCGAGTGAACAAGCTTCATCATCCGTTACAACATCATGAGAATCGAGACATTGTGTACAACGGATGAACGAATTGAATGGGTCATTTTTTATCTCGCTGAATTTATATTTACTTTAATATTTACTGGCAGAGGAGATGACAAGGTCAACAGATATTGCCATCGTTCGTTACACTTGGATTTTACCTCGTAGTTGCAATAAATGTCAGATACAGATGTGTCATTGGAAGCGAATCGCGATGTTATTTCGAATACAGAATGCATTTATCACAAATATAGAATGCAGACATTGTGCATTTGTGTGATGTGAATTTGTGTGCTGTCTTGCTGATATGTCAACTTCAGAAACTTAATATGTTTATCTATGCCACAGTTCATTGAAAAAGTGCTCGAATATAGTATGGAATTGCGGCAGACATTCCAATAAACTTGTCAAATTCACGAGAATATGTTTTACCCATCTAGTCACTGTTCAAGGTTTTACTACTTTGTGGCGCTTGATAAAGGATAAGCTTAGGAGCACGGGATCATGTGGTATAGTTTCATCCACAGTCGATCGCAAAGATGGCGTTCTTTGTACATACATAGTTATGTGCGACTTTACACATAATTTAGGAATGGCTGCAAAGGTAGGAAAGAAAATTTTCTTCGGCTTCTTAGAGGGCCTGGGTTTTTGTTATAAAATTTATCAAAGGTCAGTGTTAGACAGTTGTGAGAACAATATGAAGGTGGCTCAACTCTAGGAAAAGTGGGGTCTGTTTTATCCTTCCTGCAACCTGTTAGCTGTACTGCCGTACAATTTAGATAACCTAGCAATTTTAACATCATATTAGCATAAAAATCGGCGAGAATTAGAAAGGATTAAACTACACTCTTCTGTTATGTTACGGGTGAGAGTGAGAATGCCAAAACAAAAAAGGTTCCGACGCGAATAAAATGGGCAAAATAGCGAAGAATTTGAGTGAAAATTCAAGATGGTTTAAAGTTTCTAATCAGTTTACCAATATGAAATTGCTTATTTCGACATTCTCCGTCTAAAAACTGACAACTCTAACAAAAACAAAAAAAAACCAAACCAAAACAAAACAAAACAAAAAACAAATTATGGATTTTGTTGCTGGAAACAGCTCCAAAAAATCTCGCAAAAATTCTTAGACGATGTTTTTGATCGAGGGTAATAGTATTTACTTTACGATATCCGATCTTGTTTTTACAATGACCTCTGCTTTTACATAAATTCTAACTTTGGGAATAATATTTTTTTTATGCTTTCAACTTCGTGATAAGAAAGACGCAATTTAGTAAAATTGTCTTTGGAAGACCCATGAGAGCCAATTATTCCTAGGCCATCACTCTGTTAGACAATATAAAATACCTTAATTAGCGTAGATATATTGTAGAATACAAACTGTCACAGCGGAAAGGGAGGAAATGAACACTCGATGGTAATTAGCAGATTTATTCATGTGTCTATAATTTCAATTTCACAGTAGCCCAATGCGATTCCTTTTGTATAATATCTCTGATCAATTCACACAAAAAGAGGGAAAATTAGTGTGGCAATTAATGACAAAAATCATCCTCTAGGAATTTGTTTTTGCATGTAAAGTTAAAAGTATTGACAACAATCGAAAAAACCATATTAAAGATTTGAAGGTTCTACAACAGCTAACGGCTGTTCATAGTTCTGCAAGCTGTTAGTTATGCAGAAGACAATAGCTTTTACGTTTACCACTTTTCAATCATTGTTTCTTCAGATAACACATACAAAACGCATAATTTTTTCTCTGTTACACTTGAGATCACATATTTCAGCATTGGTGATCATCGGTTTTGGCACTTTGTACGAGCTCTAAACGATGCATGGTAGCTTCGATTGTTACAATTCAGGTGAGACAGGTTGTTCACTGAAGTAAGATGTTTATATTACGGCAAACATCATCTGAACTTGTCAAGACTTAGTGCCAGGGTCAATAATTGATTGCCAATCTTTGGCAAATGACTTGAACACTGTTTCCCGCCATAGAGTTGAGGGCGATGTCTAAAGTTTAATGTAGGATTGAAAACTGATTAAGGAATCCCTAAATTTTCGGACAAATAGTGCATCTCTTAAAAGACTCAATATAAATTCTGATATTGAACCTACTGCTAGGCTCTTTCTACGCCAATTTAAATAAATGGTGGTCAGGTCAACAGTCGAACTTGGTAACTATGATACATAAAACAATTTTGCATCATTGATACAAGGAGCGCATTTTCAGGGGTACCTAAGAAATTGTAGCTTTTGAATGAAAACGATAGCTTTGGCACCGTGCAGGATAGCTTGGGTAGGGAAACGATAGTTGCTGGAATGGAATCCATGAGTTTGGTCATCTAAAACGATAGCTTTGAACATATTTCGATGTTAATGGCGTAAAACAAGATGGCTGACAGCAAAAGCACTGGAAACCTATGTAAAATTGCCGATAAATATTCGGAACTCTAATATCGTTTATCTCACTACCTTTATATTTACTGTAATATTTACTGGAAGATGTCAATTAGGTCAACAGATATTGCCATCGTTCGTTACATTTGGACTTTACTGCGTGTAGAGTTACAATAAATATAAGATGTAGATATGCCATTGGGAGCAAATCGCGATGTAATCGCAAATATTAATGTGTCAACTTCAGAATCTTAATATGTTTATCTATGCTACAGTTCATTGAAAAAGTGCTCCACAGACATTCCGATAAACTTGTCAAATTCACGAGAATATGTTTTACCCATCTTGCGACTGTTCAAGGTTTACTACTTTGTGGCGCTTGATAAAGGATAGGAGCACGAGATGTGTTATCGTTTTATCCACAGCCGATCGCTATGCAGGTGTTCTATGTACATAGATAGTTACGTACTGCGTTACACATAATTTAAGAATGGCTGCAAAGGTAGGAAAGAAAATTTTCTTCGGCTTCCTAGGGGGCCTGGTTTTTTGTTATACAATTTATCAAAGTTGCGTGATAAAACGACAAAAAAACGCGACTTCATTTTGTATGCGATCATTGTTGAACATGTTATGAAAGGTTACATTTCTCCAAATGAGAATTCAGACATCGGTATAACATGGTCGATGACCACCCCTCTCTCTCTCTCGTTTGCTATCCCACTTATTTGCGGGCACTTTAAACTTTACGTATGTCCAGCGCTCGGTAGTTCCACGCCTCTGCCATCGATAGTATTATCCTACTGGATAAACTGAAGTGAATGTTACAAATGACCCTATTGTGCTTAGGCCGTTGATGACAAAAATATTTCCAAACGAAATCCAATGGAAGGTCGTTGAACTCGCAGAATGATGGAAATGTTTGACATTTAATCCCATCCACTGTCGAAATGCATTTCGTATCGATTGTCCGGCAAATCATTTGACAACGAAAACGATGTACATTAAGTGTACTTACAAAGTCGTATCGACGCCGAGCTGAATGCTGAATATTAAACTTGACTTGAAGGAACAGATATATTCAAATCAATATGACTGTTTCACTGAATAGTAATTGACCAAAATCGGTTTCATTCTTGCATGCTCCCGTCTGCCTTCTCTGAAGATAATCTACATCGTCGGCGACAATAAGATTTTATGAGAATTCCGGTACATTAAACTTACATGCAATAAATTGCCGAAGTAGGGACCGGCTGCACACATGAGCAAACACAGTATAGTGCCGTTTTCAGTCGACAAGTGTTTGTGTGTGTTCTTACTACTTTGCATTTCTCTGGAAATGAGACAAGGCACACCATATTGTAATGATATTTTGTTCAAAGTCAAGATCAACGATGCCTGCATCGGGTGACAACACTACGCAACATGCTTGATATACGTTCAGTGTATAACCCCCTTCCCGGCCCATAAGGCTGCGTTCACAAATAACGATTGGGAGGGGGGGGGGGGCTGGAGGAATCTCGATTGAAATCTAATTTTTTTTTCAGATCCCCCCCTAAGTACCCTAAAAAAATTTCAAATGCCCCCCCTCTATATGGTCAAAATTTTTCAAGTCCCCCCCCAACTATCACAGGCCCGCATATTTGTAAAGGGTGTGCGCGCAGAAAAAATAAATATGTATTGCGCCGTTCTGCTCACGGGTGTTCAACACTACCTGTATTAGCACTTTGTATAGTCATATTTCCAAGGCAAGTTCTTTAAATGCATCAGTGAATTTCTAGATATATTGGTCTAAAAGCCAACTTGAGTTAATCCAACTCTGGCCAGGTCAATTGCTCCTGTTGAAGAGCACACAAAATGCAATCATGAGAGAGTAGGAAAATTGTGAATTCTGGCTAATTGCGGTATTGCACAGTGACCTACCGAAAATTGTTTCAAAACTACAAGACCTATATGAATTAGATGCTACTCAAAATTGACAATACCGGAAGGTTAAAATATTCCATCAAATAAATGTTTTAATCTCTGAAATTTTGGGTGTGATAATTGCAAATTTGGTTAAAAAATAAATAATTCCATTTGGTCACATATTTTTTCTTTTAGTCTTTACTATTCAAAGTTTTACTTCTGTATCATTTTATAATAAGAGTGTGAAAATTTAGAAAATCAAGCATGGTGACCCTATCTTTTTTCTTTAATATTTGATTATTCTCATATGCCAGAATTCAAACATTTCTATGTTTTCTTCCATTTGTTGCTCTCTGGCCTGATCTTGTGTACAAGTGAGTTTCACTGTCATTTGACCAAAACTCTTCTTCAACTACCATGTACATCAGAGTCAGAGCTGTCTCTGTCACTGTTCAGGTATGCAGTGACAGTGACACTGCAGTTGTAGGGTAGTATCTGATAGTGACACTACCCGTAGGCAGTAGCTGTATTAACTTTGATAATTTTGGCAATATTTTTGTTCAGTTTTACAACAGCGTTCTTGTTCTACTCCCTACAGCATGTTGAATTGTCCAGTATTCAGCTTGCTATCACAGCCTATGTACAGGTATGTGTACCATGCATTTGTATCACTGACAACTGACTGTCAGTGTGGACTCCAATTAAATTATCACCAAATACATATTTATATTTATATATACATGCTTTGTCGACGCACTAACTATTGTGTGTTTGAGCATGCTGTAGGGAGATAGCAAGAAACTGTAGTTGTTATATTGCATAGAAATATTGCAGAAATCATTAACAGTTGCAGCTTCTGCCCTGTTACGAGGCTCAAGTTTGTTTTTTTACGACAAATCACACGTTTAGATTTTTTCGAGATAAAAGTCATGAAATATGACAAAATGGTTCAAGATTTTGTTTAATTATTACTAACATTACAACATTTTGATGACATAAAAATGGTATTCATTTTTCATTGAATTACCTACAAAAACTTGGAATTGGAAAATGTAAAACTCAAAAGGGATCCAAAAATTTTCAAGCCCCCCCTCCTACAGGTAAGTCAAAATTTTCAAGTCCCCCCCCTCCACTACCCCCAAAATTTTCGAATCCCCCCTGAATTCCTCTAGCCCCCCCCAACCGTTTTTTGTGAACGCAGCCTAATGGACGAAAACACACTGTGCATTCCACAATGTCCTCGGATTGTGGAGTGCAAAGTTTGCCTGGGTCCTTTATTCAGTAGACAATTGCGTAGACAATGTTTTTATTACAAAATACTGATATCCTTGTTACAAAACGCGTAGGCTGTTTTATTACAAAATACTGCAAACGTTATTAAAAAATCCGTGACTTATTACAAAATGTTGATCCCCCATTATATTTTGCCTAAGTTATTACAAAATACCGCAATACTGCTACTTTTTGTAACGTGATGCTTTTTGTAACAACTTAGCGCGCAAAATGTAATAGGGGGATCAGCATTTTGTAATTAAAAATGTTGACGCGATTTGTAATGAGGGTATCATCTTTTTGTAATAAAACGAGTTTTGTAACAATACTTCACGCATTTTGTAGTACTTATAAAATTGTGGTTTCTGACCACGTAAAAAAGTAATAGCATATAATAGTGTCGAGATTACATCTCACTACCAGTGCTAGGTTATCATAATAACGCCAGATAAGGGGTTCAACTTATTCCCAGTATCAGTCCTAAAATTATGAGTGACATTTGTAATGGTTAGTGAAAGTTATCGCCTATCGGCGTTGGTTCCCTTATATCAAGAGTCGACTCAACTTTCAACACTGTTACGAACATTTCAGAATAAGTGATCACGTGGCGTACTTCTACCAAATTAGCCTCGGCGGGCGTTGTTCGGACAAATATTAAGTCGGTTTACCTTTTTGTGCAACCAAATGTCAGACAGCTTGAGCTACACTGAGGTAGCAATGCTCTTTTCCTGAAGCATTTTTCAACCATATTTAAGGGGGAGCTAATAAAGGGAAAGCAACTCCAATCATCGTTCGTATCTTTGGTAGTGTGTTTTTATGTTTCACTGTCTTGTGTGTAGAACTGATTACGCAAGGCGACATACCGACATTGAGAACACTATCAGAAAACGGTGAGATAACAATCAAACCGTCAGACAGAGGGAGTGTGATGACATTCTGTGCACTATTGATTACATAACAAGAAAGCGCCATAGATAACTCGTCAACCAGTGATACCACACAAAATTTGCAACGGACAACTGACAACATTACAGAGAAAAATCACAACCTTATAACAGGAGCGAACGATACAAAACATGTTGACGACCACGTATATCTATCTTTCAAACTAGTAATTCAATTAAAATAAACACTTTATTTGGGGGCTGAGACTTCTATAACTGGGAAAAAATAAAAATCTGAAAGTGTCTATCAGGTATGCCGCTACCTTAATAGTCCGCCCTCTACGAGTCACTTCGAAAGCAAGGCATGCGCTTGAGACATCGTAGAATTTGAGCTTGCAAGAAATTTACGTTTAAAATGTCGACTTTAAAAACTACTGTCAATCAATAGCAAAAGTACAAAAGAAATTCAACTCTTTACTGGGTCTACAAACTTTTTTATCTTGAAATGAAATATTTTTATAATATTCTGCCTGAGAAGCCTTACAGACCCATGGTTGGTTCTGATGCCGTTTTCAGGGTTCCACAGGAATTGTTGTGTGGTGACGGAACAATCATCGGCATAGATATACGATATTCATCACTCCTGCTATTTTCAATCGTCAAACGTTGACATCATGTGACAGCGATTTTGTTGGAACCGTTGTGACATCCATGTACGCCGGGTATTTGTTTCCTTTGATGTACAAGTGTGCGTTTGGAATGGTTGTGACATCTATGTAAGCTAAACAAGTGTTTTCTCTTGTGTACAAGTATTCCTCTCATGCCCACGTCTCCGACGTGTGCACTTGGGCGTGCGACCTGACTGGACAGGACAAGTCGACTGTTAAACGAGAGCTTACGAATGAAGGTGAACGCATTATCGATGATGGAATACCAGCACAAACATAGTTTATTTGTGTGAAAATTGTGTCGATAATGGGGTTAATTCAACCGATTTCTCTACTGCGATTATTCTTTCAAACTCGTTTAAATGCGTTCTTTAAAGCACCGCGTTTTTTTCACGTGGACGGAATAGAATTGGGTCGATACAAATAATGTTTGACTGACAGGGTTGAAGACACCACACAACAACGACCCGCAGTCTTTTTTCCTAGTGTGCTGAACGTTTTTGCTAATGGAGGAGACGCCCGTGGCAAACTCAGAATTCAATACAAATAAAATAAAGTAACCTTCCATGAATAAAAGCGACTGAATAAAACTGGATTTCATGTTTCATTCTCTTTTGGGAGAAAGTCTGTAAAATGGAATGTCTGATACCGCCGACATGTTTTCATCGGGGATGTTTTCGGTTTGTCTGACGGATTAACGTTTGAGTCAAGCCATTGTCGAAGGGGTTTAAAAACATTCTGCAGTAATAATGTCTTTTCATCTCAGAGAGTTTTCAGTTTATTTCATCATATCGAATAATCTACATCTCACAGAACTATTAACATTTACTGTTGATAACCATGAAATTTAGTTCGACAAAGCTGCTCTTAAGGTATTATGCGCCTCCAAAGTGAAAGACTTATAGGCTAAACTTTTGCTCAAACTTTCACCAAGGAATATTCCAACCATTCTCTTTCAAAATCAAGAATAAACAGCAGTGGTCACGACGCAAATTTTGGTACTAGAGATACAAATTACCCAAGATTTACCGATAGTTGACATTCAAAGTGGCCGCCATCCCTGTGTTAACTCTATGGACAAAAGTGAATTTTTCAATTCTTCAAAAAACTAAGACAGTGAAAAGTTTTTTTAGATCGAGAGCTTTAAAATGAACCCCCACAAGTGGTAGATCAGAATAGAACTGTCAAAGTTTGAGAGCACGAATATCTGTCCCTTAGGCGCCTCCTACCTTAAACACGACTGGAACTAATTTGGGATGATTGGATGGTGAAGTAATATCTGTTTGATCTTCAAAAGTGAGTTCATCTGCTTCCTTTTTAAGTTACACACTTGTTTTTATGAGTAACTTGTAATATTGCAACAATCAGCTAAAGAGCACCTAACTCTTTTGAGAAATTTTAAAAAATATGAAAATCCAATTATCCCAAATTAGTTCCAATCGTGTTCAAGTTAACTTGAATCTAAACATTATGTACACATAATTACTGATATACGACAAGCATTATTACTTATTCCGAGTCATAATGTCATAATGACGTTGTTAAGATACCACCACAATTGAGCAACATAAATTTGACAAAACAAAGGCACACAATACAAATCATGGTCAAACTCACTCAGTTCTGACAAATAATTTTATGATGCGAATTTTGGTATTTGAAAACGAGTCTTGCGCTACTCTCCGCCACTATCATCTTTGGTGTATCACTGTAGTAGGGGTGGTTCAATTCTCGAAATCTAAAGACTTAAACTTTTGCTCCAACTCTCTCTAAAGAAACTTTCAATTATCTCTTTCGAAATCAAGAACAAAAATCAGGGTCACCGTGCACAATTCTTCTTAAAGAGGCGAAATACTTGGTATATACCGACTCTTGACATACAAAATGGCCGCCACCCCTGTCTTACTGTGTTAACACAATTGGGGGGGGGGGGGGGGTTAGATTTTCAATTTTCACAAATATAAGCCGGTGCAGAGTGTATTACTTCATAAACTTCAAATGGAGATCCAACAAGTGGTTGATCGGAGAAGTATTATTAAAACACGATTGGAACTAATTTGGGATAATTGGATTTTCATATTTTTCAATTTTTTCAAATTACTCATAAAAACAAGTGTGTAACTTGAAAAGAAAAGCAGATGAGCTTACATTTGCACATCAAATAGACATTACCTCACCATCCAATTATCCCAAATTAGTTCCAATCGTGTTTTAAACTTTCAGAGTCTGAATTTCTGTCCTCGGGGCCCATTCTACTTTAAAAAGGAGGAAAGTTTCGTTCGAAATTCGTGGCGATCGGCGCCGATGTCTTTTGCAATTCACGACTCGACAACTTTTTTTGAAACCAAATAATCTTCAGACAAATGTGATTGAATAAGTCATATTTTATCTTTGTGTAATTAACGCACGAACGAAATTAAGTCCTGACTTCTTACCTGAAATATTGGATTCAGTTTGATATCGGACAACTACCAAAGCTGTTGTGATATTTGTTTCAGGTTTGATAAGCCTTACTGCACCACCACAGATAAAATCTGGCTTACACGTCAGTCATACAAAGGATGTTAAGTACAGTATCTCATGTCGAAAGCGGATCAACAGGGATTATCATGACATGTGTTTTTGGCAAAAGAAGCATTGATTAAAAATCATATTTAGCAAACAAGCATAGATGATTTGGCTTTCCAGGTTTAATCAGCGGCATGAACAGAACACAGCTGCCGTAAATCTCCAACAATATCACATTTAATATGCTTAACTTTTGTCTGCAGAAGGCGTTAAAAAGCAAACTGATGTGTTTGTCTGGAATATCGAAGGACATGTATACAAAAGAACAAATTGATATCCTACTTGATATTTTTGCGATATTGCAAATACAGAGAGTTAAATGTTAGAATGCAGTTTGATTAGGAATTTCGAAATTTATTATTTTAACAACAAATTTCTGATGCTACCGTACAGCCTTTTTTCGGAAAAAAGGTGATAAATATTGATCAAAATATTGTAAAGATTTTATAAGCAGATTTTCACAAAGCTCTTTTGTCCCTACCCAATTTACTAATCCTTAATGTGTCTGTATTTTTCTTTTTCTTTTCTGTTCTATTGGGAAATAAAATATCCTTATCCTTATCCTTATCCTTATCAACGAATCAATCAATCAAATTATCAGAGAATAATTAAGTGTATTTCGCTGTTGAAAAAATAAATAATAGACAATTAATTATTCAATCAACTGATCAGTTAATCAAAGGATTAATTAGGGCAAACCGGGGCTGTTCGCAGAATGTGCGCAGTGTAAAATTCATTTATATTTACATGTCCTCCTGTAATGCTTGAAATGCCTTAGATGTTACTTTTTGAAATAAACACTTTTACAGACGGAAGGGACATACAATTCCAGATGGCTTGTTTGATGTTAGTGTATACATCGAAGATGGCATATCTCGCTTTCTCCAAACTGTTTTCAAATATTAGACTCTAACACCGAAAACAAACGCTTTAACTCGACATTTTACTCCACAAAAGCAACTTGCCTCCTTTCGTATTCTCATCGACTTTAAAAGTTCCGTAACTCCTCACATTATTAAACGCTGATACGACCTGTTTTTAATTAACTGCAACATCTGCTGCCCAGCTCTTTACGGTAGCAGCTGCTCTGCCGTACATTTATAAGGAAAGTGCTTGTAAACCAAACTCGTCACATGTGTTTATGATTGAAAATAACAACGGCCAAAGTAGTGCGTATTTCTGATTTTCATCGTAATTCAGTAATTTTCTCTCATTTTTCATTCGAAACTTCAGATAACACAACTTCCTCTGATCTGTGGTGTAAATCGTTACACACAATGCATAATCACGCCAGCATCATTGCGTATAGGGCTCAATAATACGTCAGGTTCCGAGGTCGTAATCTACATATGCGGTGATGAAAATAACAAAATCGCTTTCTTGTGTATGATGACGCCATTTCCTACGTTTACTCAACCTTATTAGTCACATTGCACATTATGATAACCTTTACG
Source organism: Ptychodera flava (assembly GCF_041260155.1). Classification (NCBI taxonomy): domain Eukaryota; kingdom Metazoa; phylum Hemichordata; class Enteropneusta; family Ptychoderidae; genus Ptychodera; species Ptychodera flava. The sequence goes on along the minus strand of NC_091937.1, from coordinate 23,869,028 downwards.
CTTAAGCCCGCATTAGAATTTGATCGGCGATTTTGCATGCTGAGTTTTTTTCATTTGAGAGAGTGGTACACAAAGTGTTATACTACTCCCGTCACGGTTGCCATGGATGACAAAAACATTAAAATCTCTCACGAATCGTCAGCGTTGTCATCACAGATGTGACCACCACTCAATGATATTTTTCGTTCCATGCTCCTAACGACACTGTAATCGGGTGAACTGTGCTGTGCCATCAACTATCTACTTATATGCTTATATTTTGGTGGCTTATTTTTAACGACAGACCCACAACACTTCACTTGTCTCTGAGCTAATTTATGAGATATCTTTATGAATCAGGCATCTTGCGAAAGTTAATCAGAATAAAGCGCCCGCAATAAATAACAATGTCAGGAGGCTACAGACATTCGTTATATTCATAGCGGGAAAGTTTACGGCTACGTACGTTTTCCGAATGATGGTCAGATATTATTTATTGATTTAAAACCACTTGTGCCTGGATATTTTGCACTGCACAACGTCTCCTGACGTCACCTTGCGACGATTAAAATTTTCGAAGCAGAAACGTTCTGATTGCTTCTTTATAGGAAGGTGTAAAATCGTGAAGACTAAAGCTAAATATGCAGATGGGTTCATCCATCCATTCATTCAGTTTATTTCGCTAGAAATACAAATTTACATTCGCTCAAAAAAACACAGGGAAAAATGAAGATAGAGAAATCGGTACAACTGCTAAATTTATGTTCTATAATTTAGCAAGTATTCCTAGCGGGGACCACAATTTTTACGGTCAAAGATAAAAGTACAAGTACTAAATTCACATATTGCTTATATATATTAAGAATTCCAAGTAGCTGAAATAGAGGGGCGGTATGAGCTCGGTAGAATTTTCTTTTCCTTTAAATGTCGATACCAGAACGAGGAAAACCATCACAATATTCCAACGATAGCAAGATGAATGAATTGATTGTTATGTCACTTGAGAGAAGAATAGCAGTTACAAACGAACAAACAGTCGCTATACAGTCAGTGGCACAATATAGAGACTCGGTCGCAATGTGAATCCAGTATCCGCTTTCGATTTGAAGGGAGATAAACAGACACTAAGACAAAGATATTGCAAGACTTTGATAGAAAGGGAGATCTCGATTTTCACAAGAACCATATTAGAATTGAGTTTTCAATTTGCGAGAATAGCAATTTCTCGCAATGAATCTGCAAAAAATTGTATTATTTCTCGCAATGAATCTGCGAAATAGTTCTCATTATTAGCAAGTGAGAGGTGTCATTTCTCGAAGTTAATATGCGAGATTCGTATATTCTCGCCATCGAATTCTCATCATTTATAGCCAGTGCAAATTGTAATTTCTCGAATCTGCGAAAATTGTATTATTTCTCGTAATGAATCTGCAAGAAACAAAATTCTCATAGCCAGTGAGAGTTGTAATTTCTCGTAATTAATCTCCAAAGATTGTATATTCTCGCTATAAAACTGCAAGAAATACAAACTAGACTCAGTTTAAGGATTGTTATTCTTGCAGCGTGATCGCGAACAAATTGCAATTCTCACAGATTGATAGCAAGGAAAAAAATGTGTTCTTGCTCGATTCTCGCATACAACGAGACAGTGTCCATTTCTCGCTGAATCTCACACAGTATTCCCATAGTGAGAAATGAACATAGCTTGCACATCCAGTTGACGATACACTGATGTAACAGTATGCTATTTTAGACAAGCGTCGTATAGATGATCATACGAATTAATTAAAAAGTTGTTTGTATATCTAGGATATTACAGTGTCTTGCATCTGCCTCGGATTTTGTGGCAGTTTGAATAGACTCATGGGTAAAATTAGTGCACGAAAGTTGACGACATTCTGTGCATCGGCTAAATCCTTTTGAACCATGAGGACAACTTATCGTCACCGTACTTCGACTGTTTTGGTAGACTTGAATCCATTGAGAAATACACAAAAATACAGTATTGCACTTTTATCAAAAAAAGAGCTCCTCCAATATAACCTTTGAAAATTATGACGACATATTTTGATAGGGGTTTTAACGTGCAGCTTGCCATGTTGTTGCTTTTTTCTGAACGTGACGTACCTTGATGAAAATTTTCAAAGTGTTAAATTGAATTGATAAATATAATGGGACTGCTGATGGTACTTTTTCCTGTTTGATATCTGCACTACCTGCTGGCAGGGTACCACCAGCAGCATGCGCGTTACATAAAATTCTTGAAAATATTGTGATTTATCCTAGGACTTACGAAGCCACATGTTCATATCGATTTGTTGGCAATCTGTTGTTGATTGTCAATTAAGGTATCAGTAATACGTGCACTGACAGAAGGATACCAAACAAAAGGTGTCCACAAACTATCAGTGAGGAAGGTAAATGGGTAGAGTTATACGGTTTTAGTCGGTTAATAAGGATCTAGCCAGGCTATTGCTTGGCACTTGATAGATGGTAGTTGTAGGGAGGTGGATGGGTGCTGGTGAAGTAGGTTTGTTGGTCGGTTGATGTGTTGATTCATGGAGATGAACCGGTGGAATGGACGGATCGGTGGATCGACATTCCCCCGGAGAAATAGCATGTAGAAAATATGTATATAAGTAAATCCATACGGTTTTCGACACAGATAATCATCAAAGGGAGAGAAATGAAAAATGACATGTGAACAGTTAATAAGGGTGGTTGAGGAAGGTTGCAATACCGAATCTAGTAAGATATGAAAGAGACAGCTGGCGGATTGAACACGTCGTTCCCTTTTATCGGGAATTCATTCACCGCCCACAGTGCAACCGCATTCATCATTCGTAATTTCGCCGACGTCTTTTATGCTTCTCGTAGAGCTGTTGATGATGTCCAACCAATGTCACAAAATTAATAGGAACGTGTAAATCACTTACCCGAAACATGACACCGTTTGAGTTTGTTCTGAAAGCGCTTTCAATTATCGCTCGCTTTTATGAAGAGCAATTTATTTTTTACACAAAAACTACTCGTCGCTACAAGCCACGTAATTGCTCACTGTCTGCTCCCGGCTACTTCTCGCTTATTATTGTCTCCAAGACTTGCTGCTCCAGGAGGCTTGGTATGGACGCTTTTCTAAACGTTATCCCGTTTTCAAACACACAATATGCCATCCATCAGTGTACACTGTATTGTCTGTGTTGAGTCAGTTCAAAACAGTTTCTGTCGCAGGTATATTATTGAGCAGATTGCCAACTGTATTCAGAGAGTGTCAACATACAAGTGAAATATTACATGGAATCATCTTTAGAAGTCTGTCAATCTCTATGCGTACTGAAGTTTATCTCAGTCCCTGCAGTAACGGTATCTTCTATGAGATAAAATGCCGAGTTTTTAAAAAAAATTAGACGAATGTCACATTGTAAATGTTACGCTGTAGATCACCATTTTCTTTGAATTTCGACACTGTTTGTAAGACGCCGAGGAGAAATATTTTCACCTAAGAAACATCTGAAAAAAACAACAACAACAACAACAACAAGATAAATGCAATCGTATTGAGCGATTCAATGTTCACGGCCTGGTCGAAGTTTAGACATTTGCATATCAATATTCAGTAATATCGTCGTAAAAATATCTAATTTATGGATTTTTAATGGTTTTCAGTTGTTTGTGGCGAGTTCTATCACATTTTAACGCTCCTGTCAATGATGTCGATGCGTTCAACAGTATGGCCATAATAAAGATTCCATTGTCATGCAATCAAACTAAGCGATTACTAGGTAATTTTTTTCTGTTGTGTTCTTTCTGGAAGAGCTATCAACATTACATTTTTCTGCTTAAAAATTCTAAGCAGTAATAAGAAAGAATCAAAGACTTTTTAGCCACCTATAATTCAAGTAATGATAGCTCGATAACTTTTCATCAGATTCATTAAAAGTTTTCCGAGCGGCAGAACTGAAGGGAATCATGTTGATTTCAAATACACTACTTCAAGGTCACATTTGATAAGCACTTTAAAAAATTTAAGATCATAACTGATCTGACTCCGAAAGAATGTAGGCCTGTAAACATTTTAAAGTACTTTTGATCTGCCCCACAAAGCTACATAACATATCAACTGCAATATTCAAAGCTACATAAGATATAACTAGAAATATTCAAATTTACATCAGATATAACCTAAAATATTAAAAGCTATATCAGATATAACCTGAATAGTCGAAGCTACATCAGTTATAACCTGAAATATTCAAAGATATATAAGATATAACCTAGAATATTCAAAGTTACACAAGATTTAACCTGAATTGTTATAAGTAAATCGGATATAGCCCGAAATATTCAAGCTACATCAGATATAACACGAAACATTCAAAGCTACATCAGATATATATTCCATTCTATCAGATGTAACCTAAAATATTCCAAGCTACATCAGATATATATTCCAAGCTACGTCAGTTATATATTCCAAGCTACATCAGATACATACGTCAGATATATATTCCAAGCTACGTCAGATATATATTCCAAGCTACGTCAGATATATATTCCAAGCTACGTCAGATATATATTCCAAGCTACATCAGATACATATTCCAAGCTACGTCAGATATATATTCCAAGCTACATCAGATATATCTTCCAAGCTACGTCAGATATATATTCCAAGCTACATCAGATACATATTCTAAGCTACGTCAGATATATATTCCAAGCTACATCTGATATATCTTCCAAGCTACATCAGATATATATTCCAAGCTACGTCAGATACATATATTCAAAGCAACATCAGATATATGTTCCAAGCTACGTCAGATATATATTCAAAGCTACATCAGATATATATTCCAAGCTACGTCAGATATATATTCCAAACTACATCAGATATATATTCCAAGCTACATCAGATATATATTCCAAGCTACATCAGATATATATTCTAAGCTACGTCAGATATATATTCTAAGCTACGTCAGATATATATTCCAAGCTACATCAGATATATATTCCAAGCTACATCAGATATATATTCCAAGCTACGTCAGATATATATTCCAAGCTACGTCAGATATATATTCCAAGCTACATCAGATATATATTCCAAGCTACGTCAGATAGATATTCCAAGCTACGTCAGATATATATATTCCAAGCTACATCAGATACATATTCTAAGCTACGTCAGATATATATTCCAAGCTACATCAGATAATGTTCCAAATTACGTCAGATATAACTTTAAATATTCAGTAAACTACACCAGGATGATTTAACCTATAAGATCAAAGGCTACTTCCAGGTCTCTGAAAGTTTTAATTTCAAGCTGTTCTGTCTCGGGATGAGTCAAGGTCATTGCGGATTTGACCCTGCAATGTTAAGGGACACATCTGCTACCTCCGTGAATGTTTTAACGACACATCCAAGCTTCCTCTGTAAGTTTCAAGGTAATATCGGATCGGTCCCTGGTGATTAAAGGTCACATTAGATGTATAAATAGGAGACTCGTGGAGTGTTCCTTCGCTACAAGTATGACGTCATCGTCAGCGTCTCTGACAACAACTCTTTGTAAGCAGTTTAATCGAATACATTAACTCAAGCTATTGGAAAGCTTAACAAATAAAACCACAAAGTTGGCACTGGAAGCAGATAGGTTAGACATTGGAAACAGCAAAGTTCGATTTTCTTATCAATGCTTTTATCAAACTGTAAAGACCGCCCGTAACCTGACACATTAAACAGATTCGCGTTAGGGTAATCTCTATACCCAGAAGCTGAGATGTATGTCGTCGTCCTCCAAATTTGTTGATAAAAGCAATATGATGCACAGTGACATGTTTTCAGCATTGTTTCCCCAGTGTAGTGAAGTAAATCAGACACATGGCTCACGTTTGTTGGGTAACAATACCGGGGTCATATGAATGAGGTGACAACATCAGACAAAGGAAACAAACTCGACTAACAATGCCGTTCATGCAAACAGCATGTGTGGGCGGGGTGGGTGTTTTTTAAAGTGATATTTTTCAAGGCAAGGTGAATAGTCATTGATGGACACATGTGTATCATTAATTCGAGGCCTGAGACCGCATTTTATGCTATTTATGACGTTTCGCGGTCACTTTATTCCCCATTGTCGTGACATTTACGTCTGTCGCTCAGGAAATGCTCACTTTTCTCCTTTATTTCACAACGACCTTTCCCCGACTGTCTGAAAATATTGAAACGTTTCAGGGAAACACGCAAAACAACTACAAAATAATTTCCACTGCATACTTAGGGAGCATTCAGTTATTATTGTCAGGGTGGGCCGTCACAATCGGGGGGGGGGTTGGTGTTATGTGAATTTGGAAAACTCTAAAAGAAGTTCTGTCATGCTTCTTTCAAACATCACGGCGAAGGTATTGATAGCAATTCAATTTTATTGTAAATGAAAACAGACTAAATAAATATATACACACATTCTGATTCCACACCAAATAAGGCTCATGTCAACATACGTTTAAGTAAAGGACTAGTAATTATGACTTTTGACAACTATGTATACAGGTTTCTCTGCTGGGTCAGCAACAGTTTTCATGTGTATTTTTTACAGCGTATTGAAATACCAAGTACAGAGCTCGTTGACATTGACTGGATAAGCGTCCAGCTTTTTTAGTGTTGATAATCAAATTTACGTCCACAATCGAATTTAGTTTTCAAGAATAACAATGCATGTGACACGCCGACAAGCTGCATTGACAAACAAAATACTGGATATTTCGAAATGCTGTAGGAGGTAGACCAAGACACAAAAAACACCGAAAAGATTGTCAAGAGGTAGAATTAATGTACAGGTAGCTGTCCCATAAAGAACAAAACTATTGAAATATCAAAATATCGATTTTCCTCTAGCAGTGACGTGCAGCTAGAGGGGTCATCAAACTTTAATCATCTTATAGGGGGCTCATAAAAATTTGGAGGGGTCAGGGGTTCTTTTACTTTAAAGATATACAGTCACCCGTAATCTAAATATGCCCATATATGGTCAAAGGGGTGTTCTTTGGTATTCAAAATGCCCATGTGAGGGCGCTGTTTTTAAAAAACGGCCACCCGCTTAAAATCTGTGATTGGTTAGATTTTCTCTTTCAATGGTAACTGTGGCAAATTGGAGCAGGGGTTCGGGGTTCTTTACTTTAACTTACGCGCAAGAAGCTTTCGGCCCACCCGGCTATAAAACTGAACGCTCCCTTACTAGACTTGCACATAGCATCAGAGTTTTCGACTTACGGCGTGATACAAGCTATTTATCAGAGATTTGTAACGCAACATCGTTATCTTCATGCCTAATATTTGGTATGTACCCTCTCGCTAATTCGTCACAGATTGCTGAGCAACTTAGTTTTTATGGAGCAAACGAGACGATGTGTATTAAGGAACGCGTGCAATAAGACAGAGAGTACATGTATTACTCGTATGGTGTAAAATACAGTCGACAGATACAGTATTGACACTCGTTTTGATTGACACCAGTAAAATGATGCTGGATTATGTCTGCTGTTTTTTTAGCTATGTTCTTATCTATACCATACCAACATGAATCTGTATTTGTTTGTTGGATGGTATGAGCTTAATACCTGTAATACTCTGAAATCAACCGATTTTCAAAGTTTCTAAAATAGCACAAACATATCACTCTACGTCTCTTAATATCAAAGGTCATGTTTTTATTGCAAACAATGATTTGATTGACTGGTTTGAACATTTGAAGGCCATAAGTTTGAATGCGAAACGGCACTTCGGAATTAAAAATCACGACAAGCTGCATAACTGGACATGCGCAGTCGGTCGAAAACGACATGTTGCGTCGCTATAGCGTATGTTGGACTGCCACGTGCCGGTGACCTAATTTCCACCATTCATCACAACTCAATTCAGGAGGGTCATTAGCGGCAGATATTTGTACACAATATAACAATGATGGTATTAACGACCAACATTATTGGCATTGAACTCAGAAGTGCAGACTTTTGTCGAATAAATATACATAAAAGCATTTTCGTATTGTCCTACGATTTAAAGTTTCATATTTTAGCATATTTAACTTCTATTACCTGGTCGCTAGATACCATAGCAATCATTGCTTAAATGATATGATCTTCTAATCATATTTGAAAAAAGAGCGATAAAAAGCTCAGTAAACAAATGTTTTAAGTAAAATCTATTATTGAATATCAAATGAAATGATTGTTTCTATTAAGGGCTAACAGTTAGGAAACTATACTACCAATATTTTCAATCGCAATAAGTTGACATTGCTGTTAAATGTAAATTAATAAAACAAACAAAAAAGCTGGTAAATCTCTCACCAACATCAATATTACGCATCCTAAATCTTCAAGTTGTGACAAGTGTTGCAAGGTTACATGTTAAAATTTGAGCCTGAAATTTGAATTTCCTCCGATACATATGACGCTATTCGACATTCAACATTCACACGTTGCAGTCGCAACAGGTGATATATATTGTCAGACGAGGAGGCCTGTGTCCTCTATTTGGTTGAAGGCACACACTATCAGGCTGTGAATAAATCACGTGGTGTCTTTCCTCTAAGCCAACAACTATGTTGAAAGACAACTGGGAAAGAAATGTTCTCTGAAGGTGCCTAACCTATCCAATAGAATCTTCAGCAAGTTGGAACCACACATAGCATCCAGGCAAACTCCCTACAGGGAAATACCTGTTGTACATCATTGACACGAATGCTTGGCTCCGTCGTGGCTCTTGTACTCCTTGAACGGTGCGCGGCCTTGCGCTTTCCTGTGTTGTGTAACGAGTGGATAAATGTTTGTCCCTGGAGAAGTGAATCAATTAGCTTTTGCCAGGTTTGCCTTACAGGGGAACATAAATTACCCTGGAGGTGAAAATGGAATACGTGCAGGTGAAACTGCTTATCGCACTATCGAAGGTGTCTCCGTAAAGCGATAACGCTTCGTCGTTACAAACAATCACAGCGATGTTTCACCGACTTTCTGGAAGAGCCATGGTAACAAACGCTACACAAAGTGTGACGGTGTTAAATCGTCCTCTTTCAACATGGCCAGAATATATGCTTTTAATCTCAATAAAACACCTTATTATTCAATCTAGACATGACTAATGGCACTGATTAAATACCCTATATGTAAGGACTTTTGAAGCTTTTTTTAATAGATTAAGTCTTTTTAGGCCCTTAGTACATCACCAAATGGTTCTTGTCATTAAAAGCCTTCAGCAAGTACAGAAAACTGACCGCCAGTTACGCAGAAAAATTTCCGATGTATCCCGAATGCATATTAGGTAAAATGTCCAATCTATAGTCACTGCTTGAAATTATCACAAATGCTCGTAAAATCCTGGATAATGTTGGCATGCTGCCATTTCTATCAACTCTGCACTTTAATATCTAATGGAACAATGCCCGTATGGCTGATGTCGCAACACTTTGTCGGAATATTTATCACACGGCAAAGGAACAGACGGCAAGAAAACTTAGTGGATCAATAGCAAACCGGATTTTACTCTGTCTGGTTGTAAAATCTGTCCAACCGAAGTGAAATAATATTGATTAACGACCATCTCCATTATCAAAGAATACTGCCATCCGCCTTTACCGCATTGAATGGACTCGGAATCCTATTTGATAGAATGTAACATGAATATAATCAATTTTATATTTGGCAGATAATATTCTCCTGACCTTTACCTACATGGTCGTATAAAGTTATATGAAATGTCTTGCGGTACAGAAATCGAATAAGCGGCAGAGAGAGCCTTGATGAAATAAGTCCATACCTTGTTAAGAATCTCTAAGCACATAACATATGGAGTTGCATGCTCGTTGACATCATTGTTCGTTGCATACGACAGACGCCGCTTTTGGTTAGCGACGGATTCGTGCTCACATCAAACGAACTTTGACGCGGTTGGGGTAAACTTCGTCACGGTTAAATTCCGTGAGAAGACAATATAATTTTCTTGAGATGTAATGGACGCTGACTTTGTTGGTCATTGCCTGGCGGCGATTTAGGTACTACCGCTGAACAACGTCATTATCGCATTCTAGTTATTTTTTTTCCTGTTAAATCACAGGGCAGCTTCCCTAGGTTATACAGAGTGATTCGGATAGCTTATCCTACCATGCTATCCACACTCGATATAACCATCATATGTAGATATCCGAGCTCTCACGTCCACTGTCTACAAAACTGCATCAAGGCCAAGAAAAATCAAAAGTTTGTTTCTCATCCCAGACATACTGCAAAAATGATGCGGTGACATGGTTTTCTTCTCATCGTTGCTTTAGTATTTTTGTATAGCAACAGTTCTGAGGTTTGACTTTTAGTACAGCAATGCAGTTTTGACACTTAATAATATATCAGTGACATTTGTGTACAGTTCTTAACGGAAAGTCAGTGTCAGTTATTTTGTTTACAGTTCTGTTTTATACAGTACTTTGTTATGCACTATCGTCGCGTATTTTTGCGTTAATTTTTTTCAGTTTACTTCCCGAGCAGAAAAAAAGGTTGACGTGGCGGGTCTGAATTGACGCGCGCGAGGATGAGAAACAATTTTTTTATTTTTCTTGGCCTAACTGCAAGTAGTGGCATTCATAAGATAAATGCTTAAATAAATTTTCCTTCATTATTGTTCACAAAGATTTACACGAAGATGAATATAAGCCCGTCACAGGAAGTAGCAAACTATAATTCTTAATAGAATCAACTCCTAATTAGGATCTGGTGATTTTAGAAATGCAACAGTACGAGTGGAAGACACTGACAAAGATCAGCTTTTAAGTACATTTCTTGATCATTTACCGATTTGAGACCGACAACAGCATATTTACACAACCTCTTCAATTCTATGGCCAAGAATGAGCAACACTGTGTGATTTTGTTTTGGTTTGGTGTCTTTGTAAGTACAATGAGAACAGGAAGAGTTGTCATTGACGTTTTAAACTATAATATTTGCACTTTTGTTTTGAAATTAGCAATTTGAAATTAGCAAACTATGTTGCAGTATACAATCTGATGTAGGCCTTTCGCGTCACGTTTTTTGATCATGACCTGTGGTATTAGATGCATGCCATTTTGATGACAACCATTTGGTACTAACGTCATCATTTGTTGTTTTGTCATGATCCCTTTTGAATTGTTTTTTGATAATCGCTGTTATTTTACCAGGGGCTTTGGGTTTTCTACGAATTGCTTTCACGTATTGAAGAGCGTTATGGATTTTGTGATTTTTGTTCTGCGGAGTTTTGGTATAATTACAAAACAAACATGACATTTTAAAAGCTTGATACAGAATTCTTAATGTTGTATCGTATATCATCCATTATGGTCGAATTCAAAGTGTACCAGTTTAGATGTTTTCAGTTCTACGACGAGTATACAGCTTTTACTCGGCACGTCATCTGATCTAAAAGTAGTATTGCCGTCATACCAGCTGAAAATATCAAAGGTGTGAAGTCGATAAAAGACACAGCTATTGATAAAATGTTTTGCAGCTATTGAAATTCATCACCTCTTATCTCTTGATTTGATAGTTTTTGTATGAAGCTTTCTTTTACCAGTAAGAGTCCTGCTGTACTGAATACAGTTCAACGTACTTTTCGAGGAGGGCATGGCGGTGAAATTGTGACAAATGATTAGTTATGAGATGATCAATGTGACGTAGCCTTATAATTTACAGGATTTCGTAATTCCACTACAATTAATTTCATCGATTACCAGCAACTGCATTTAAGTAGGGATCATGACCAATTGTTACAGCCACTGAAAAATTTAGTAAAAAAGATTTATGATACTTGAAAGAGGATTATACGCTCTGCCTATTAAAAGAGTACTTATTGAACAGTATGGGATGATAGTGAAATAGACACAATGACGTCACCACATCCAGGAAGATGACCTTATGTAGTTGTTACAGTGCAATCGAGTAGGAATTTACTAATTGCAGATACTGAATTTTAAAAAAAACAATGACACACATGTATACGACTAAAGAGTTATTATCGTAATAAAAAGCAAGTGATTTTCCGTAATTCGTTGGTCATGTGACCAACTTCAGTTTGTTTTTATATTTAATGAGAATGATTCTTTCAGTTCTTGTGAGTCCAGCGTCACAGTGGAACCCTATCTACCAGAAGAAAATAACATTTCATGAAATGACTGTCGATGGGTGGGTTTATGTGATGATGCTATTGTGCAAGCAGTCGCATAACGATGTAGGAACGCTTCAGAGACAGGAAAAGTTAACGAGAGGCCGTATTCTTCCCTATCTATGCTTGAATCCCGAAATGTTCGCCTACACCGGTGGAGATAGTATTATTGTTAAGGATATAAATCCGGACAACACGATTCTATATCAATGGGAATTCATCTGCCCTGATCTTGAACTCTCTACATTGCATCCGTCGACGAAGATTCTGTGTATTTGGCCATACACAATCTAGCAATTATTCACGCTACGCAATCCTGAAAGAAAGTGTTCTTTCCCGTGATATTACCCGGAACGAGTAACATCGAATCTTATCGGCACAAAGAGTCATCGCGTTCGCCATGACCCTTTTGAGGTCAGTGCCCTTCATTCGAAGCAATGTTATTATGATGGTGACCGACCTCGACAAGTACTAGACTTGCAAATTAAAGCGGGGTCTCCATTTTGTCGGAGAAAAATTTCCCAGTCACGATGATCCGAATCTCATGAATACTAATGAGATGAACAATGCATCTTCTACACAAATGGTTTTACAGTTGTCTCGTTCCTTTGAATTCAGAAATGAGAAAAAGTGATTGATAACAAAGTTGAACACATTTCATCCGCACAAATTGGCACTTGCTCAGTAGCCTTGAATCATAACAAAAGTTGTCGTTCTCAACTGACGATTGTTGTCTTTTTCTTATCTTTTTAATTTTCTTATCTTTTTAGTTTTGTCACTGACGCTAGAAATACACAAATTCTAGTTACATGTCAATTAAAAAAGAAATGAGCATTCTTGTACGTACGTATGTACGTACTTACATACGTACGTATATACGTACGTACGTACGTATGTATGTGTGTGTGTGTGTATGTATGTATGTATGTATGTATGTATGTATGTATGTATGTATGTATGTATGTATGTATGTATGTATGTATGTATGTATGTACGGGATCAGAGATTTTCAATTAAAATTTTATACGTGTGTTTTTTTTCGAAACCATTATAGTTTAGATTACCAGATAGAATGATAGAGATCTAATCTCATGTGACGAGTGGGTCTTAAAGTTCATCCTATGCCCTAATCTGATGTGAGCTGTACGGTCAGCGCTTCCGTCGACGAATAGGGGCTTTGGTTCAGGGAAAGCGTGGATTAGTGACATCTAAATACGGTGTCAGTTGAGCATTGCGCTGTTTGTTTGGTTTTTGCTATAATCATGGACCTAAAATGCTATAATACACGTGTTCTCTGGCGTCTGTAGTGTGATGAGTTCTGGTTTTACTGTAACACTGTGAGCACACAGCGAAGGCACATTTTCAAAGCCGTATGGCGTTTAGGACAAAATGTCGCTACCAATGTTCTAAGGCAAACGTGCTGTAACATGTACGTTATACTTTGCTATTACCGGCGCTGCAATTGGCTTTGTGTTTGTGGTTTAATTTCACAGTATAAACGTCGTATGTCTATGGGCGCTGTGTTAAGTTCAGAATTTTTTAAATGCATTTCTCTTAAAGCGCAGTGGTCGTCGCGCTGCGCGTGCGTGTTTTTTTGTTGATAAACATAAATTTTTGTAAACATAATAAGTCTTCTCAACTTCAATAGGAGTGAGATGGGAGCAGTCCCCCACTTTGTTAAGGCCTTTGTAAGACTCAACATCATGCAATAGTAAAATATTAAGATCGGAAACGAACTTCAGTGGTGTATTTCTATCTATAAACTCGTGTAGAGCTACGAACATTGGGACACTACACTCAGCACATTATGTCGCTGAGTTTACTGCACTCAGACACAGTGAACAAAAAGGTTTGATCGCGCGCGATCACGCTGGTTGTACACAATGCTATGTACGTACAGTACAGTGAAAATGCATAACTAAAATGATCAACATTGCCTATATATGTAGACCAGCAACAAGCACAATGCCTAACACAAAATTACACTCAAGACCATGATCGGCAAGCCAGAGCAGGACACGGGAGATGTTGTTGGGAGACCGGTCACCTCGTTGACGTAAACGGATATAGAAAATCCGGTCCCACACGTACCGGCCCGCGACGAATTGGCCCACAACCAACTGTTGATCACCATGTCTTACTTCTCCTAGTATTACGTGGTAAGAAATAGTAAAATGACAGGAAATAATAGACAAAACGAGCGGGTTTTCGCGGCATTTGGCAGGAAAATTGCACGGCTATACACCGTGCATAGACGTATCGAGAGATCCTGTGCCCCGGTCCTGTGCACGGTCATGGCAGTGATCCAACCGCTAGCTGGTGTAGGCCTACCGGTGCTGGGCAAACTTCGTTGTTGTACCTCCTGATTACCGGGTAGGTCTGAATCCTCTTTCAAGTGAGATAACCCCCACATAACAAGAAGACCTATGAAAGGTCCTTCGCTTGACTTGATACCTGTACTCGGAATTCTCGTTTGCACCCCCAAACGGGGTAAACTTTGTAGTTGAGTTGGATTCTCCACAGCAGAGTGTAGCGCGCCATATACCCGGTTTGACACGGACGTTCATACAGAGCACGGAACGGAACAGATGCAGAGATGCTTCTTGCGGCAGCGGGCATTGCTCTGCGAGCTGTAGATTTCTGTAGTTCGGGTTGTTGTCTTTGTACTCCTGTCGGGCCTCTTGAAATGAAAGCTCTCGTCCTTGCTAGCGATGTCGAAAACTAGAGCCCGGTCGTTGATAATCTGTTGGCGTATACATGCGTACATGCGTACGTCTAGCTCTATGACTCGAGCGATAACAGTAGCTGAGCCCCATTCAACTGATTCAAGAAAATCATGAACAAATGTGATCTCAATCCAGCGTGCAATTATTGTTCAATATTCAGCAGATATTTAACTTAGATTAATTGACCTTTTATTGCGTGTTACATTTGTTAGTTGGTATGCTAGTGACAGATCAGCCGCCATTTTTACAAGCGTCAATATCGCAAACATTACAATCAACCCGTAACATGTGCGGCGTTCTTGGATTTGTTTACAACAGAGGGGGACCCCCTCAGGAGGATGCGCAGCGCGACGACCACTGCGCTTTAAAGTGTATTGCGAACATTTTTTGCTGCACTTTAAGTGGTATGATGGACGGACTATCCGACAACTATGTTCAACTTGCAAGGATCTTCAGAAAACTCGGGTTCGTATTTAATTCATGGATAACCTTGACTGCGATAAAACCACGTTGCCAAAACTGAAAATACAGTTACCGGACAAAATGTGACAGGTGTTTCTTGCCCAGCTGTTTCAGCGCGGTTATTGACAGTGAAATATGAACGCGGTCAGGGCCCTGTGACCACCTAGGCAGAATATGGGGTTATTGAACTTTCGTAAATACGGGTTGGTTATGGCGCAGTTGAAATCAATGGGCTTGTTTTTAAAGGTTTATTATTGTATCAGTGAATAAATAGTAAAATAGGAGCAATGAAGACACTCATCAACCATGACTGACCAACGAGAGAATAGTGGTTTCCTTCAGCTATGTGCAACCGGAAAGGCAAATATTCCACACTCAAAGGCATAGCCGGTACAAAGTAATAGTAGTTATATAATGTTCATTATTCAATTCTATGAAAAGCGAGGGAATTTGAAGAGAGCAGCGGTCTCCAAGGTTGCACAGCAGTGAAACGATCGATACATCTAAACTTATCGCAGTTCGCCGCTCAAGCGGCTGTGATATTAAAAAAAACCCTCAATGTCAACTTGATTTGAGTTTATTAGAAATTGCAAAAATTATCGGCGACGACTTCCAGCAGGCCCGAGGCTTGCAGTTGCCATGAAAATACCCTTCGCGGCGGGGCTCGCGTTCATTGTATATCTGTTTCTATTGCGGTTTACTAGTATGTGCCACGCGCTTGGTGTACTTTTTGATTTGAGCTTGATGTAATATGTTCCTTCCGAGCTGAGAGCCTACGTGTGCAGTAGATGTCTCTTTAGACAATAGCTATTCCATGACAAGCTGGAAATCACTCACCAATGTTGCGATTTCACGCAAACTGTCAACACTTTCAAGTAAATTCCAACACGTGCCAACCATCTGAACTGCGGATTGTGATAAAAATTTGCATAATCTCTAAAATGATATACGCGTGATTCATATTTATTCGGAAGGAGCTGAAAAGATATTCTGATGCGATCAACAATCATACACACACTAGTACTGTTCAATTTGACATAATCAAACCCAATGAAAGATTACTAGCATCCAGACGAACTTAGTGATAGCCTCATTTATCTTAAAGTAGTATGGGCCTCGAAAGTGAAAGACTTAAACTTTTAAAATTTTCCTCGAAGAATCTTTCAACCATTCACTTTCAAAATCAAGAATGAAAATCGGGGGTCACTGTGCAAACTTTGGTACGAAGGAAACAACCCAAGATTTGCCGATATTTGAAATTCAAAATGGCTGCCATTCATGTGTTAACGCTATGGAAAAAAATAAAATTTTCGAATTTAAAAAAAAAGAAAAAAAAAAAGAAAGAAAAAAAAGACGGTAACAGTTTTTCTAACTCAAAGGGCTTCAAATTGAACCCCTACAAGTGGTTGATCTGAAAAGAGTCCAAATATTTGTCTCCGAGGCGCATTCTACATCAAAAATATTCTCCTTCGATTTTCCGATTCCTGTTTCTTTGAGATTTGAAACGTCTTACACAGGGATTAGGTACTGCACCCAAACATTGTAATCGTCTACTATAACTTTGCTGTAATGTTAAAATAAGAAATCGATTCTCGTAATAGCGATTTCACCGGTTCAAAACCGGTCACGATGCAAGATACTTCTTTGTTGGCCCGTCAATGCTTCGTGAGCTCACCTTTGCATTCCATGACCAGCTAGTGTTGTTTTTTCAATGTATTGATACTATATAATTTACTTGTTCATTATCTACTCCTAATGGCATAAAAGACTGGAAATAGAGTATTTAACAAGCCAAGATTAAGTCATCTTCATGTTAGTTTTTGTGAAATTTTTGATAAGTTTGTATGACTATTGTAAATACCACAATGCTAAGTATTGCAAATGATTATATTTTACTCCCAGTGTCAATCCGTTCATTTCTATCAAATTGCATCAAACTGCACCAAATCATTGAAGCCCTCTCTGTCTTTAGGATTTCAAATGGAAAATGGTATCTAATATGTCCAAAAACATACGATGAAATAAACATGACATCACGCATATTTTAATATCGCGTTGTACAACAGGCTACGTGGCAACCGGCCGAATATCCTGGCAAACTTGTATCTGGAATTCTAAGTGAAAACAGTTCACATCACATCAAAACATGGTCGATGCTCACTCCGAAAGTAAAGCATGAAACATATTCACATTCGTTCCTGTTCCTTGACAAAAAATAACATAGCATTTTGTTACGACTGAATAAATGTCTGTCCCTGTGGGCCTTGATTCAGTAACAGCCTTAGATGTCTGCATTGCAGAAATACTAACACAAACCTCCGAGTCGGTCCCATAATTCCTTGTTTCAGGTAAATGTCAGAGGTCAAATAGTTGCGATCTTTTTATCGACTTTGTAGCTCGTAACCCAGTTGCTACATTGCCTTCAGAAAACGTCAACTCACGTATATTGAGGCAAAAGGCCTGCGTTGGTATTGTCATCTTTCGTTTTTGTTGACACGGTATGTTATTATTGTCAGAAGTGCGCAGACATGTTATCAAAACACCAGCACACTGTATTCGAGAAGCAGATAAATGATGATTAAAACTAATTCATAAAATTAAGATCAACTGCGCCTGACGTCTTATTGAATTTTGGGTAAATGATGGCATGTTGTCAGCTACAATGGCTCAATCTTGCATGATACTCAAGTTTCTTGTGACTAATTCCCTTCAAATTGATAAGCAATCGTCCTGAGCTATCGCCGTTGTACTGCCTCAGCAGTGTGGCGCGACAGAGAAAGGTCATTATGAGGTAAATATCTGTCAATCATATTCGGTTTCCTAGCCAGGGGGCTTCCTTACATACTTTACAGTGAACCAGAGACTGTACTACTAATTCGACAATTTTTGTATTTGCAGTGAGTACGTAACAGATGAATTGACGCCTGCAAACACTCTGTCTTGGCTTTGAAAGTCTTGGTCTTTCGCAGTCCGAAAAACGAGTTAAAGATCATCTCCATAGTACCGCTTTATATCTACACGCTGCTTCAGTAGATTCCATTCTGTACTGGATCATATTGTGTATTATTATATAGGGCTCAGCCCTTGGTGTCGCGCCAGGGGTTAAGGTTGGCAATGTTATTTGTATTGATTCATGATAACCTGTAATTGTTACTTCATAAACGTTTATATGACAACTATGCCCAGTTTCCCTCTGATGAAAGCAGTTCACGTACGTACACGACGTCAAACCCTGCAGCAGGACAGGTATAGATTTTCTGTAGCGTGTAAAAATTTTGGACAAAAATTGGCAATTTTTACAATGATAACAGCCTATTGCGATAAACAACGGACGTATTATGCAATCATTATCATTGCAATGGTAACCGCACTGCCCACCTTCCACTTGCAAGCTGAAAACTATAGCGTTCCGTCTAAAAACTGGCAATTTTTGAATCTAATTATTGACACAAGGGGCGCTCTTCTATAATTCAATCCCAGCATTCTTTGCGTATGCTCCCGTTCATATGCACGACAGTTTTCTCCCTTTATCTATGTTAACGATATTTTGTATCAGCGACAAGGTGCATAATAACATTACTGGCTAATAAGAGAGGTATATTTTATAAAAGGCATGTCATATAATGGTAATTTGTTTCGTATTTGTTTATTTACGAGTACTCAAAAAAAAAACATGGCGGCGCCCGTGAAAGAAGGGTACTCTTCCGGTACTCGCATAGTATATTATGAATAAGCGCATGCGTAGTCAGTAAGCCGCTGGCGCGACTATTAAGGTAGAACGCGCCTCGGGGACAGATAGTCGGACTCTCAAATTTCTACAATTCTTTTCTGATGTACCTGTTGTGGGGGCTCATTTTAAAGCTCTTGAAAAAGAAAAACTTTTACCGGCTTAGTTTTTCGAAAATCCAAAATTTAATTTTCCCCTATAGAGTTAACAGAGATATAAGTTTAGCGGCCATTTTTAATTTTAAATATCGCAAAATGTTGGATAATTTGTTTCGCAAGTTCCAAACTTTGCACGGTGATCCCCAATTTTTATTGTTGATTTGGTAAGAGAATGGTTGAAAGTTTCCTTCAGGAAAGTTTGAGTCGTTCACTTTCGAGGCGCATACTACCTTAAAAGTTTTTCAAAAGAAGACGAGAGTATAGTCGGCGACTTTCTTGCCAAGCGATTTTATCCAACATTAGGTTTACTCCGAAATGAACGATAAGTTTCAAAACAGTGAAAAGTTGCATTACATATGATTGAGCACTGCACAGCACAGCACCTAAGTCTCCAAATGACGCCAGCTAGAGCTCATAATCACAAGACGTCCACATAAGCAAGGAAATCAGTCACTCTATGGCTAATGGCTCAAATTGAGGTTTAATGCAGGTCAAATCAGGTCTATCCAAGTCTACCTAACTCACAATGCTTGGCTCTATGTATAGCTAAAACACCCTTTCTAGAAAATTATATGTGGTCATTACAGTCATTGTACAACAACTCCGAAAGTCTTAACCAACACGCAACCTAGAAGAGTTCTGAAAGTTTTCAATTGATATGTAAATTACAGCTCTAAAAGCTAAGCAAAACCTCCTTCAAGACGTTCTACAATCTTCTACTGGACCGGTCATCAAGGGTCAATGACTTCATCATCACAAAGCTAGAACCAAGATGCGAGAACACCTATCTACTAAATAAGGCCACACGGGAGTCAACTATGTTGTAACGATGATAATGATAATGTCACATGTTGGCAGAGGGAACAAATGGCTCGTTTGTATCAAAACAGAATAGTCAGGGACGTTCTTCACATTTTTAATACAAGAGCATAACCTGGTAAAAACCAGAAAATTTAACATATGAACGAAATGCTAGCTTCCAAGACAAATTGAAAATTGCGTCAGTGTCTTCAAGTTCATCAGACATACGCTGAATTAATTTATGAGGAACATATTACACCAGGCCCTGTAAATGCTTCAATGGAAAGAACATTCTGCAAACCGCTAAAACATTTTAACAGTTTCTGGCTGAACTGAAGCGAAAGTGTTGTCATGACAAATAACAGAAGGGTATTTCAAAGGCAAATTTGTGGGGTATTTCAATGTATAGAAGTTTGAGTTTGAGACAAACAAGTACAGCTCTTTACTGATGAAAAGCATTGAATTATAAAACGGAAGGGATTGTGAAAGAAAAAGTGTCGGCAAACAATTTCTTTCAAAAATTGGAAAACGAAGCTGAGAGATTATTGTCCGTTCTCTGATGATGATTAGTGGAAGATGACAAGGTACCCTAGCAATTTCTATTAGGTACCGGAAGTTTTCGAGACATATTTAGAGGTAAGACAAAAATATCAGATCTAATGGAAGATATTCTGGTTCCTTAGGTTTTCCAAGATGTCATGACGTTTGGCACAAGCGTGTGACAACATGACATGGATAATGATCCCTAGTATTTGCCTCAAATATGACAAGAATCATGTAAAAGTTGCGTATCCATTATACGAGCGGGGAAAGTCAAATTCAGTGTGGAACCCACTAGCCATTACCTAATGAAGCAATACGGAGGAAAGTCCCTCGCTAAAGGACACACCACTCTACGAGTCTCGATCCACCATCCTGAACACAATGTCTGCCACTCTAGATCTACTGGGCCTTAAGGTCACTATCCCCTTATAGGTTTGAAAAATATCTAATGTGGAGTCAAATGAAATATCTGGAACAGAAAATATTTCGTCTGTTTTTTAATTTTTGACCTCGGAAACGTACGCATTTAGATGACCACCAGCCTGTCTTTTCCATATGATTTAAGGTATATATAGAATAATGAGAGCTGAATCCGACCGAATACAATCTTTTAACAAACAGAAATGCAGTTTACGTGATTTTGAAGAGAAGGGAATGGCATACACATTTTCGATGATAAAACCTCTAGAGGCAGCAGTAAAACATTTTTAATTCGATCTATATTCCTTTCTTTCTTTGATTAGGTTTGTGCGCGATGTACGACAATGCGTTTGTATATTCATGTGATGAACTTTACAGCTGAATGGAAAGTAGGAGTTGGAAAACTACAACACCTTAGCTTGGTCATTGAACCACATTTTCTTAGTTGTGAGGATATTAGGTGAGTAGAGCTAAATGAATTGGTACCGTACATTGTTGGCTCGAATTCGATCGAAACTTTATCTTCCCCTCTCTCTTCCTCTGTTTGTGTGACAGAGAGAGAGAGAGAGAGAGAGAGAGAGAGAGAGAGAGAGAGAGAGAGAGAGAGAGAGAGAGAGAGAGAGAGAGAGAGAGAGAGAGAGAGAGAGAGAGAGAGAGTGTTATCGTCCTTGATATTATAAACGGAATTGTATGATTAAAGCCTGGCAGTAGCTTTCGATTATACACATTGAGCACGCGCAGCACATAACAATTGCACTTTAGGGGAACAGAATTTGATTTATTGAATTAACGATGGTAACTCTTACAGACATCAAAAAATGATGACACTGTGGGCAAGGTCATACATAGTACATTTTAGGAAAACCGTTTGAAAGTAATAGTCTTCGTGTTGGGTAGCAGTGCATTACTAAATGTGTCCACTGTAATTGAATGCGAGTTCATGGCAAGCGAGATTTTGGCCACGGGAGAACCCTCACAGGATGCCAGATGATTGAATCTATTACCGTTGTGATGCAGACGAAGTCACGGCGATAGACAGCAAATCTACACAGGCAAGTCATTTGCCTGGAAAGAAGATTGGATCTAATGGTCCATTATTAATTCAAAGGCTCCATAGAGCCTCAACAATGACGCAATGATACCTTGCAATTTAGACGAGGAATACGTCATTGGCATTCCAAAAAGCGGAGCGTTTCATTTTAATGGGTCTTGTAATTTGGCTGAAGGAAGGATTAACTTAGTTGAAGATTCTTCGTTTCCTGGACGCTAAGAAATCAAGAAGGCAGACATGCATGAATCTCATGGCATGCAATATTTAGGAGCATACTGTAGGCACAGATGAAAAGTCTGTTGGAGATTATCGAATTGAATTTACTATCCGCTTCTGTCGTGACCCCCTTGACATTTTTGTTTTATCGTTAATCGACAATATTCAAAACTCGATAAATTGTCCAGTGCACGCTCACTTTTTATCATTTAAAATGTTTCTTTTGTTGGTGGTCTCCGAGGCACTTATCGGATAATTTGCTTAACCAAATAAACTTGTTATAAATGGGGCTTTTTAAATGGGACTGTCTATATACTAATCGTATATAAATGTATCAAAGTCTTGTTTAAATAAATGCAATAGTTCTCGAAGTTGCATAGGGAAGTACACTTCCTATATAATAGCGTGTGCTACGGTAAGATAGTCTTCAGGCAATGCGTTACTTTGCTGTATGGATACACGTATTGCTCTGACGAGATGGCATCGCTTATTCAGGAATGATTGCAGACTGACTTAGAATGTCAACTGAAAAATTACTCGTACTGTCAATGAAGACGCCTTCACGAGAATAATGCAACACCGACTAACTGTTATCAGAACACCACTCAAACAACATCAAAAAACTATAGCATTCTTCAGGATAATGATAGGTTTATGGTATGGACTTGAAAGCAAAAGATCGTTAAACAGTGTGCCGTATTAAACATGAAAAATTTACCGTGCCGGTTTAACAACTTCCTCTTGATCATTTACTCAATACGAAGCAAAAAACATTGATTGGGAACCCTAAAACGAGTCGGACGCTTAAATCTATGTGAAGTACAGTGGTTAATGGGAGAAAATACGTTATTTAAAAAGACATCCACTAAATAGCTCCCTTCATCGACAATGTTTTCTAAAACGAATGCATCACATATTGTTGCTTGTTTAGAAAC